>NC_081415.1:510393872-510508872 GCF_030272615.1 Cryptomeria japonica | reverse complement strand
CAAACATGTCAAACAAACACATAAAGTGAATGTCAACAAAATTTATACACTCTTCACAGGAATAAAAAATGTCAAACAAACACAATTTTTTTTTTTCTTTTGAATGTTTTAATTTCATATCATTAAGATAATGGAAAGTAGGTGTTTCTTTCCCCCGTTTTCTTTTTATTTCTCCATAAGATAAGTATATAATAAAATATAGCATAAACATGGGACATGAGAGTTTGTTGGGTAATTCGTACATGGAGAAAAAAAGCCTAGAATACAAATTACATACACATTCAAGGTGTGGGGGTAAGGAAGTGACATTCAAGTCATTTACATTATGAAGAAGTTCATGTGCAAGGGATAAGACATGAAGAAAGGAAGTATGAGTACAACCTAGGATAAATTGGCAACTCATGCATATGGGAGAGAAGTCCATGCATACAATACATTGAAGCCTGGATAAACAAATTGTATATTTATGCTGAGAGGCATCTACAATGATATACAAATATCCGTAAACAAAAAAAAAATGGTTTTGAATAAATTTGACGTGTAGATGACAGGTAAATGCATGCATGTTTGAGTTTTTATATAACTATTATATTATTACTTTGAATAAAATAGAATCATTACCACTTGTCTCTAAGTATATGAAACTGTTACATCTTTAATGAGAGTGAAAGAGTGCAACATTATTCAGCTCCATGTCCATCTTGACAACTAATAAACATGCAAGACAATTACGTGATATCTCTTGACATTATTTTATATATATATATATATATATATATATATATATATATATATATATAGAATATAGGTATACTAGTATAAATGAATAAGTATATAACACAATATAGCATAAACGTGGGACATGAGAGCATGTTGGGTAATTTTTATAGGGAGAAAAAAAGTCTACAATACAAATTACACACACATTCAAGGTGTGGGGGCAAGGAAGTGACATGGAAGCCATTTTTATATTATGAAGAAGTTCACGTGCAAGGGATAAGACATTTAACACAATATTTATGAGTATATATGAGAGAGAAGTCTATGTATACAATACATTGAAGGCTTGTAGCCATGTGCAACAACTTTATAAAATGTGTAAAATACACAAATCTTATAAATAATCCAGACATACACTTAAAAAAATATAGACATTTAACACCAAGACACAAAATAAATTCCATAGACATTTAACACCAAGACATAACACAATTTTTGTTTTAAATATGTGACTTGTTTTATTTAAAGAACATATTTCACATGAAAACAAAAGTTTTGTTAAAACACACATCATGTTGTTCACACTAAAAAGTTAATTCTAAAGTAAAAAAATACTAAATTTGAAGCACAAATAACACAAATTGCCATACATCAAGACACCATAACATAATTTTTGTTTTAAAAATGTGATTTATATTTTTATTTAAAGAACATACTTCATGCAAACACAAACGTGAATACCAAAGTTTGTTAAAATACACATCATGTTGTTCACACTAAAAAGTTAATACTAAAGTAAAAAAATTAATTTGAAGCACAAATAACACAAATTTAGTTAAGGAATAAGCACTGGGAATCCCTTATTTCGGATTTTGTTTAGATTTTCCCTTTGGCCAAAGGTTTTTTTATTGCCAAGTTTGAAAAACTGGTGGATAGAAAGATTATTCTATGTGAACATTTTTTTTACTTGTGAGAATCGCTTCTAGTTGATGATTCAACCTTGGCACGAGGATTTCAACCCCTCATCTGAATCCTTCTGTAAAATGCCAATTTGGGTTAGACTCCCCAACCTCACACTTCATTTTTGGGCAGACCAGCTCCTTGAGGAAGTGAGTGAGGCTTTGGGAGATTTTCTTATGGTGGATGTGGAGTCCTTTGATATCCTTCATTCTACCTACGCACGTATTTTGGTAGATATTGATGCTTCTAAGGGGCTGCCAGTAGAGATCAAACGTTCGACCCCCAAGGGTTTCTGGATTCAATCTTTGGATTATGAAGGGATTCCCTTCAGATGTAGAAGATTCTTCAAGACTGGGCATGTCATAGTTAAATGTGATTTAGAGAAAGTTAAAGTGAAGAAGCCCTCTTCATGGTGGAAAGGTGCCTCTTCTCAACATTATACAATATTCAAGAGCTCTTCTCAGACGGTTGGGCAGGATCTTCCCATTAATGGCTCTAAAGTGTCTGTGGTAGGTTTTGTTGGATCTTACCCCATGGTCCCTATTGACAGTATTGTCCCTTTAGCTGACATTTCAAATGGTGTTCCTGCTTCGATTCCTTCTGAGCCAACTGGTCGTTCTAATATGTCTGCTGGATCTACCTCTGCTGCTGTATGTGATAGGAGTCTTGTGGGTATGTCTATTGGTGTTGCCCCTTTGCCTACTTCTGCTTCTAACGCTTTTGCTGGAGCTGTCTCACTGTTTGTCTCGTCTTCCAGGGATGTCCCTGGCCTTGACTCTATTGGTCTTGCTGGATTTTTGAGGCCTGCTGGTCTCTCCTTGGATGCTAGGTTTCCTGAGTTGGATTCGCTGGTTTGGAAAGATGAAGCTGCTAAGGTTGAAGAAGGTTGGATTTTGGTTAAAAGCAAACATTCTAAAAGGTCTCCGCCTTCTTTTGATATGACCCTTAGATCCCAAAAGAAGGGATCTAAAGGGAAATCATAATGTTGGTCGGTTGCTCCAGGTTGGGGGTACCTGTTGTTCGAACTGCCTGTAGACTTTCCATGTATATGTTCTTATTTGTCAGACAACTTTTATTTCTGGAGGGGTCAGTCTACTTAGATCCCTTTCTTGGCTTTGCTCTGTCTCATCTTTGTTCAGCTTCATTTTGTGGATATTCTTGAATATTTTTAGTTATGGGTTTCAGGTCTTCCCTATTAAACCTGCTTTGTAGAAGGTTTCGGGTCCCTTCAAAACTTGTTTTTAACTTAATCAAATACACAAATTTAGTTGAATCACCAAACATAAATAAATTCAAGAAAGTCAAACTCAAACAAATATGGAAAGAGAACATTGATACAATTTAACATCAAGATGCCATAACACAGTTTTTGTTTTAAAAATATGATTTATATTTATATTTAAAGAACATACTTGATGCAAAAAAAAAAGTGAATATCAAAGTTTGTTAAAACAAGCATGTTCACACTAAAAGGTTAATTCTAAAGTAAAAAAATACTAAATTTGATCATTGAAAAGTTAGTATGCCAAAGCTCAAACACACATGCAAAGGGTTACATTGACACAATTAGAAAGTTCAATTTAACATTAAGACACCATAACGCAATTTTTGCTTTAAAAATGTGATTTTTATTTTTTTATCAAAGTTTGTTAAAGCACACATCATTCACACTAAAAAGTTAGTTTTAAAGTAAAAAAATACTAAATTTGAAGCACAAATAACACAAATTTAGTTAAATCACCACACATTATGTAGACGTTGAAAACTGTACGTCAAAGCTCAAACAAATATGCAAAGGGAACATTGACACAATTAGAAAGTTCAAACATGTTGAATTTGAAGGACACTTTAAATAAAGTTTGAACATGTCAAAGTTCAAACATAAAAATACATAAATAATAAGTGGATCAAACTATGAATGCCAAAGTTAGTCAATCACACAATTTACACACAATAATATTAAACACATATACACACTAAAGGTAAAAGATGCCAATTTAAACAAACACATAAAGTGAATGTCAAGTCTTACACAATCTTAATGTAGAGTGACTATAAAAAATCAAACATAACATACACAACCACATAATGAGAGTATCATATCAAACACATAAGATATCAAGTTTTACACAATCTTCATATAGAGACTATATAAAAAATCAAAAATAACATACACACCCACATATTGAGAGTATCATATCTAAGTAATAGATAACCTTTTAACGAACTTGATATGAAGTGAAGAATGCTAAAAGATAACATTTATAGAGACTATAAAAACTCAAACATAACATACACACCCACACATATTGAGAGTATCATATCTAAGTAAAAGATGACCTTTAAACAAACTTCATATGTAGTGAAGAATGCTAAAGTAGTTTTAAAAAACCATTAAAGGTTTACATGCCAGAGAAGGTAAATGATGTCTCGGTTAAACAAATACATAAAGTCCATGTACACCCACATAATGAGAGCAAATCATTAAAGTTTGAACATGCCAAAGTTCAAACATTACATGCCAAAGAAGGTAAATGATGTCAAACTTTAAACAAATACATAAAGTCCATGCATAAAATTTAAGCATGGAGTTGTGCCACACTTTGGGCCAACTGAGGGTAGTCCGACCGGACTACCCCTGGGTCACGTGGCACCATGTGGCACCAAAATGGCATTGGGAGTCCGACCGGACTCAGTTCGATCGGAATCAATTAGTTCAAATGAGTCCATTAAAAAAAAATTCAAATATTTTTTTATAGTTTGAAATAAGGGTAGTCCGACCGGACTGAGTTCGGCCAGACTCAACCTATGTGTCATGTGATGTGGCACAAAAGAGGTGAAAAACTTTGTATTTCTGAAACTTTTCACTTTTGCTCAATTTTTCTTCAAGTAGAATATTTTTTTTACAAAAATCGAAAAATACCCTTTTGTAGAGCTTAAAGTCACGAATCTAGACATTATTTTTTTGAATATTTTGATTAATTTTAATATTTTTTATTAATTAAACATTGCGAGTAGCTTTTTAAATTTTAAAAAGAGGATGATTGGAAATTATTATTTTTATTAAATGATATTAAAAAAATTTAAAAACTTATTTTTCACTAGATGAGAGAATCTTCTTGAAAAGGATATATTTTTTTTGGTTAATGATAAATTTAGTAGTCAAAAGGTGACGTCGAATGAAGATTGTAAAATTTAGCTATGTTGGACTTCAAAATATTATAATGAGAAAAATATAAATCAAAATTAATGTTTTTTTTAACACTGCATATATATGTTCTCTATTTGAAAAAAAAAAAAAAAAAGTCCGTTTTCATTTTTTTTGGTGACGCCAACTAGAACCCCTGATTTTCAACATTTTTCAGCAATGAAAAATCTGTCTTTGAATTTATAAAAAAATATCATTTTTTTCTTAATTTTTTTAAAAAATAACAAACATAAATTTCATTCATATTTCTACATTTGATCATCAATTTAGAAATGCCACTTTTATAAAAGTGTGACACAACATTGTGCTTTTAGCCAAACATATAATATGTACACCCACATAATGAGAGTAAATCATTAAAGTTTGAACATGCCAAAGTTCAAACATAAAAAATACACAAAGATGCCAATGTTTAAACAAACACATAAAGTGAATGTCAAGTCTTACTAATGCAGAAACATCTCCAGTTCATAGCAATCTTGCATCAACCCAAAAAAATTTCCTTTCTGTTTTGGTTTTTGTTTATAGTTTTAGTTTCCTTTCTGTGTGTCCCGGTTTTGGCTCACCGGATCCTGTGGAGTTGAATTCTAATTGAAGACTTGATCATATTTCTTTCTTCCAGACTACATCACATTTGGATAATTTTCTGGCAAGATATCGCTATTAGTTTCCATGGCAGTCCTTTGTTATCGGTTGCTTGGATCTATTTTGGTGATCTACTGAAACCCATTCCGAATCTTGCGGAGCCTTGGGCATTGATTTCGATGTTCCTTGGCATGTGGCCGATCTTTTCCCGCGATCTACGTTTCATCCTTTGGATTTTCTGGAGGAATCTCTTAGTGGAGGCTGACCTAGTTTATTTTGCATGTTAGGTCTTGTTCTTTGGGTTTTGATCCCTTTTGGGCTGACTGGATCCTTTGGATCGATATATATATATATATATATATATATATATATATATAAAATTGTAATTGCGCATTAGGATGCAATCGATTAGAGAATCAAGTAGCTAGACTGTGCGTAGAAGATAGATTTCATGATTCAAGGTCCCGATTGTGACCTATTTTGTATGTTCTACCAAGCCTGTGAGCTGATATGTTGTAACCCGGTTGTTACCGATTGGATGTAATCAATTTTCATGCAATAAAATAATCTGTTTTGCATTGCCTCCATCATATCTTTGTGTTTTTGTTGTGTTTACTCTTGCTGACCGGTCTGGATTGATCTCATTGAGGTCCCTCCTCACCGGTGACTGCTTCAAGTGGTATCAGAGAGAAGTTTCATCCTAGAGGTTGTGTGTCCCAAAATTTTGTTGTAGGGTGGTGGATTGCGGATCCTACCTACAGCTGCAGAGGACTAGCATGAACAATGGCGCGAAGAGGAGCTAGGAATGGTGGAGCACGTGGGAATGCAAACCCTGTTGTGATGGAGATTTTTCGAGGTATAACAACCCGGTTGGAAGCTGTGGAGATAACCTAGAGAAGAGGCTGACATATTGAAGATGTAAGTGAAGACGAAGGAGAAGAAGCCCCAACATAATAAGCAAACCTACCGGAGGTTGGTCTAGATGAGGAAAGGTTTTTGAGTAGGGAGAACACTAAACCACATTTTACCCCATTGGAATATGATGGGAAGTTGGATTTAGATGAATTGATGGATTGGATCTCGAAGATGGAGAAGTATTTTGATTTTGAAAACATTGTAGAAGAGAGGAAGGTGAAATATGCATGTACCCGGTTGAAAGGTCATGCATCTCTTTGGTGGGAGCATTTGCAAGTTGATAAACAAAGAAGAGGTAAAGAGAAGATTAAGACATGGGATCAAATGGTAGCTAATTTAAAGTCAAAGTTATGCCGACAAATTATCAAGTGGGTCTATTCGAAAAATTGCAGAATTTGAGACAGAAAGAATCTAATATGAAGGAGTACACTGAAACATTTTACAAGTTGAATATCAAATCCAGACATGTTGATGATGAAGTTGAACAAGTTGCAAGATTTTTGAATAGATTGCGGATTTCTATACAAGATGAACTCAGTTTGATCAAATTGGAGAGTGTTGAAGAGGCTTACCAGTATGCCCTAAAGGCAAAAGAGAAGTTGAACAAAAGACCCGAGTAGAGGCAAAGAGGCAGAGGTAGAAGGTTTAACGAAGGAAGATTTCAAGGAGGAAGAGGATATACTGGAGGAAGAGGAGCCAGTACAGATCAGAGCTTGGACAAGGAAGTGAGCAAAGAAGGTAATTCATACTGGAAGGATGATAGAAATTTCTACTGGAGGAGAGAACCAGATGGTTACCAGAATGAGAATTTTGGAAGACAAGACAAGAGGACATTCAGAGGAACCTTCTTTAAGTGTGGAGGAGAAGGACATCGTGCATTCAAGTGTAAGAAGATAGAAACTACCAGAAGAGCAGCAGTGGTGGAGGAAAACCCCACCGGATCAGACAATAAACTAGAAGATGGAGAACTGTTGGTAATGAGGAGAGCTTTGTGTCATAGCGGAGGAGATGAAGAACCCTTGTAGAGGAAGAATTTGTTCAAGACCAGATGTAAGGTATCCGGTAAGTGTGTAAAGTTGTTATTGATAGTGGTAGTTCATATAATCTTGTTTCAGAAGAAATGGTGAATAAGTTGAAATTGGAGAGATTAAAACACCCTAAGCCTTATCAGATAGTATGGATTCAGGATGAACTTAAGTTGTTAGTAAGTGAACTATGTTTGGTGTAATTGAAAATTGGGAATTATCATGATGAAGTCTTGTATGATATTATGCCTATGGATATTTGTCACCTTTTGTTGGGTAGACCTTGGCAGTTTGATAGACATGCAGTACATGATGGGAGAAAGAATACATACACTATTGTGGCCAATGGGATGAAGCAAACCTTGTTACCCTTGGAGGAACCTTTGAAGAATGAAGTTTGTACAAATGCTAGAATTTGTTTGGTAGATGGAAGGAAATTCCTGGATGGATTGAGATATGAGAATGTGTGCTTTGCCTTAATTCCTAAGAAGACTGAGAAACCAGAACCGGAAGGAGAAAACTCATAAGAGATACAAGATTTGCTGACACAATATGAGGACATCATTTCAGATAGTGTACCTGATGGATTGCCACCTGTGAGAAGTATTAGTCATTGCATGGACTTGGTTCCTAGAGCTAGTTTGCCTAACAAAGCTGCACACCGGTTGACACCGATAGAGAATGAAGAACTGAATAGACAAGTGCAAGAGATGTTGAAGAAAGGTTTGATCAGGGAGAGTCTGAGCCCTTGTGCATTACCAACAATATTAGCACCTAAGGAGAATGGGAAATGGAGAATGTGTACTGATTTCAGAGCAATAAACAAGATCACAGTGAAATACCGGTTTCCTTTGCCTGGGATGGATGACATAATGGACTATTTCAGTGGAGCAAAATATTTTACAAAGATAGATTTGAAAAGTGGATATCATCAGATCAGGATCAAAGAAGGTGATGAGTGGAAGACAATATTTAAGACAAATGAAAGACTGTATGAATGGTTGGTGATGCCTTTTGGATTGACTAATGCACCGAATACTTTCATGAGGCTGATGAATGATGTATTGAAGAAATTCTTAGGTAAGTTTGTTATTGTGTATTTGGATGACATTCTAATTTTCAGTAAGACAAAAGAAGAGCATTTGCTGCAGTTAAGACAAGTTTTGTAGAGATTGAGAGAAGAGAAGTTGCTGATCAATATCAAGAAGTGTACTTTCATGAATTAGTCTATTTGGGATTTGTGATATTTGAGGATGGTTTGAAGATGGACACTGAGAAAGTGAAAGCAATTGTTGAATGGCCTACACCAGAAAGCATTGGAGAGGTAAGATCATTTCATGGACTGGCTAGTTTTTACCAAAATTTTAGTTCAGTTTATAACCTTATGACTGAGACCATGAGAGGAGATTGGAAAGAATTTAAGTGGACCACCGGAGCAAACAAAATTTTTGAACTGTTGAAGCAGAAAGTGACTGAGCAACCTGTGTTGGCTTTATCGGATTTTAATAAAGTATTTCAACTGGATTGTGATGCAAGTGGAACAACAATAGGAGTAGTCTTGAGTCAGGAAGGGAGAGCATAGCTTATTTTAGTGAGAAATTAAATGATGCCCGAAGGAGATATTCAGTGTATAATCAGGAGTTTTATGCCATAGTTCAAGCCTTGAAGAAGTGGAGACATTACTTGCTGCCTAAGGAGTTTGTGTTGTATACAAATCATCAAGCTTTGCAGTATTTAAATAGTTAGAGTGAGTTGAATCAAAGACATATGAGATGGGTAGAATTCTTGTAGACTTACACCTTTGTTTTGAAGCATAGAAGTGGGAAATCTAACAAAGTTGCTGATGCATTGAGTCGGAGAAGAAATTTGCTGACAAAGATGAGAGTGACAGTATTAGGATTTGAAGATTTGAAGACCTTGTATGATGAAGACCCAGATTTTGCAGAACCTTGGAAAGCATGTAGAGAACCGGTTATGGTAGATAGAAGCAAGTGGTTGGATTACTTCATTTAGGATGGGATGTTATTCCAAGGAGTTCAATTGTGCATTCCTAAGAGTTCTATGAGGGAGATTCTGATAAAGGAGAAACACATTGGAGTTTTAGCTGGACATTTTGGCATCGACAAATAGTAGTATTGGTGAGTGAGCAGTAGTTTTGGCCCCAGATTCATAAGGATGTTAAGAGATATGTGCAGAGTTGTAGAGTTTGTCAAGTTGCAAAGGGTAGTAGTTAGAATGTGAGATTGTATTAACCTTTGACAGTACCGGTAAGACCTTGAGAGCATATAAGCATGGATTTTGTACTTGGATTGCCTAAGACACCAAGAGGGAATGATTCTATATTTGTGGTAGTGGATAGATTCTTGAAGATGACTCATTTCATACCTTGTAAGAAGACATCAGATGCATTGCATGTAGTTGACCTATTTTTCAAAGAAGTGGTAAGGTTGCATGGATTACCTAAGAGCATAGTTTCAGACAAAGACACTAAGTTTGTTGGCTATTTTTGGAGAACACTTTGGAAGAAGATGAAGACAGATTTGAAGTTCAGTTCTACTTTTCATCCATAGACTGATGGATAGACATAAGTTGTTAACCAAAGTTTGGGAAATTTGTTGAGATGTTTAGTGGAAGATAAAACTGGAAGTTGGGATTTGATCCTTGCACACATAGAGTTTGCCTACAACAATTTAGTGAATAGAAGTACCAGAAAAACACCTTTTGATATTGTTATCGGAGTGCATCCTAGAGGTAAATCAGAATTGAGAGACATTGGCAGTGAAGACCAGAGGAGTTCAGAAGAAGAAGACTTTGCAGATCACATGGCAGCATTGCATATTCAGGTTAAACAACATTTGAAAGACATGAACAACAAGTATAAGGAGAAGGCAGATGAGAAGAGGAGACATAAGGAAATTGAAGTTGGCGATGAAGTGATGGTATATATGAGAAAAGAGAGATTCCCGATTGGAACTTATTAACAAGTTGCAGATGAAGAAGTTTGGACCTTGCAAAATTTTGAGGAAGTTTAGTTATGAAAATGCATATGAAGTGGAGATACCGAATAGTCTGAGTATTTCACCTATATTCAACATTGAAGATCTTCATGAGTATCATGAACCAGAATTTAGTGAGAACAGTGTTACAGACCCGGAGAAACAGTTACCCCCGAAGGAATTAGATCAGATTGAAGAGATTTTGGACAATAGGATTGGGCGTAGTACCCGGAGAAGTCAGTATAAGGAATATCTTGTGAAGTGGAAGGACATACCACTTGAAGATTCACCTTGGATTTCTCAGGCAGAGGTAGACCGCCTTGGTTTCCTCTAACTCCGACAAAGTGAGAGACTCACTTTTTCAATAACCCTGGATGTCTGATGGTGGGGTTTTCCTCAACCAAAAATCATTTTCCTTTTTGTTTTGCTTTTAGTTTGTAGTTTCAGTTTTCCTTTCTTTGTGTCCCAGTTTTGGCTCACCGGATCCTATGGAGTTGGATTTTACTTGAAGACTTGATCATCTTTCTTGCTTCCAGATCGCATCGTATTTGGATAATTTTCTGACAAGATATCGCTATCGGTTTCCATGACAGTCCTTTGCTACCGGTTGCGTGGACCTATTTTGGTGATCTACCGGAACCCATTCTGAATCTTGCGGAGCCTTGGGTGTTGATTCCGATGTTCCTTGGCATGTGGCTGATCTTTTCCCGCGATCTACGTTTCATCCTTTGGATTTTCTGGAGGAATCTCTTAGTGGAGGCCAACCTTGTTTATTTTGCACGTTAGGTCTTGTTCTTCGGGTTTTGATCCCTTATATATATATATATAATTGTAATTGCGCAGTACGATGCAATCAATCAGAGAATCAAGTAGCTAGACTATGCGTAGAAGATAGATTTCACGATTCAAGGTCACAGTTGTGACCTATTCTATATGTTCTACCAGGGCTGTGAGTCAGTATGTTGTAACCTGGTTGTTATCGGTTGAATGTAATCAATTTTCATGCAATAAAACAATCTGTTCTACATTGCCTCCATCATATCTTTGTGTTTTCGTTGTGTTTACTCTTGCTGACCGATCTGGATTGATCTTATTGAGGTCCCTCCTCATCGGTGACTGCTTCACTTACACACTATTGAGAGTATCATGTTTAAATGATAACCTTTAAACTAACATTATACAAAGTTAAGAATGCTAAAAGTAGTTTTAAAAAATTATTAAATTTTGAACATGCCAAAGTTCAAACATAAAAAGACACAAATAATAAACACACTTTAAACACTTACACACTAAAGGTAAAAGATGCCAATGTCAAGTCACTCTTCATGTAGAGTGACTATAATATTGAGAGTATCATATTTAAATGATAACCTTTAAATGAACTTCATATGAAGTGAAGAATGCTAAAAGTAGTTTTAAAAAACCTTTAAGTTTTGAACATGACAAAGTTCAAACATAAAAAAAGGACAAATAATAAGTGGATCAAACCCTATGCCAAATTTAGTTCAAACACACAATTTAGACACATAGTTGTTATACTAAACACACTTCAAACACACTTCAAACACACTTCAAACACATTAAACACATAGTTGTTATATTAATGTCACAACCCTCCTTTATCACTTTTTGATTTAAATACAATTCTATTATATTTTTGGTTAAGCTATTTAAAATGATTGAATAAATGTTATAAAAGAATAAAAATAATAATATACACACACACACTTGAAGAATATAATTCAAAGGCATTATTTTTATTTTTATTTATTTCTTCCCACTCCCAATTATGACACATGTTGTAGGAGGATTTGGAAGCTTCTAGAGGAATCTCCACCACCTTGCATGTAACTCCCCCACTAAGTTTAATCAATTTGTATGAGTCCAATATTGGAAAAGAAACTCCTTTTTAATTAAATTTTCTAGATAGTGGAAGGGAGGGATTTTTCTTATAAAATGATATGCAAGTTTCAAAGAAGGGAGTTGATTATGTTTTGAAGGAAATTTCCCAAGTTTTTCTTTGGTAGTCTCATTTTAGTCGCAGGATTTTTAAGTTGTTGTTTGAAGGATCTCTCTCAAGTTGCAAGGAAGGATCAAATGATAGCTAGAGGATTCAACATCAAGCTTCAGTAAACCAGGTTCTCTCCTTTTGTCATATGAGGAATTTGTATTTATTAAAAAATATATATAGTTTCTAGATTCTTTAGTTGAATATAGTTTTTTGAAAGAAATCATTTTTTTAATTGCTAGATAGGAAGAAAATCTATTTTGTTTTCTTTAAACAAATGCAGTGATATAATTCTTTCTCTTTTTAAATACAAATGCAGACTTCTCTTGCATATTTTATTTAATCTATTTAAAAGGTAGAAAATCAGATTTTTGCTTTTCTGTTTTCTCTTGAAAACTAGAGATGATATTGAATATAAAAAATAAATAAATCTCTCTCTCCGTGAATGAATAAATAAATCTCTTCTTCTTATTTAGGATTAAAATGCAGCTCTATTATTTATTTTATTTAGGAAATATGCGTATAATCTTGCTTTTTGTTTTTCCAAAGATTGTAGATCTGTGCAAAAAAAAAATCATATTTCCTTTATTTTTAAATCTCTTTTTCTGAGATTAAAACTCTTCCCTGTGTGATTTGAATCTTAATCTTTATTTCTTCCCTCTAATTCATTTCTCTGGTTCTTCGAATGGAAATCTGAATCTCATTCTTTAGATAAATCTCTCTGTGATTATTAGTTAAATAAATCTCCCTGTGAATATTAGTTGAATACAATCTTCCTGTGAATACTGGAAATAAACTAGCTCCCTGTGAATACTGGAAATAAACAATCTTCCTGTGAATACTGGAAATAAACTCTCTATCCCCTTGTGAATACTGGAAATATTAACCTCTTGTTTACTGTAAAATCAATCTAAAACAATTGTTTGATTTTCTATTATATTCATGTTCTTATTTTCATAAATAAATACTCTTTTTGTTTACATATATATATCATTAAATAATTAGAAATGTAAACCATACATACATACATACATACATACATACATAGATATATATATATATATATATATATATATATATATATATATATATATATATATATATATATATATATATATATATATATATATATAATTTATTTCAAATGATAAAATGTATTAAATGTTGCAAAGGGATTATATTTTAGCAAGATATTCTCGAAAATTATTTTGGGTATCGAGCGACGTGCGGGGTAGTGGCGACAGTTATTGTAACCGTCGAGGGAAGTGGTACCCTCCACTTCCCCTGCGGTCACTGTCATGACAGTGGCCGCAGGGTAGTGGAAGGGACCATGGGGTCCCCTCACCACTACGGGCCTACTTCCGTAGACCGCAGTGGTGATGGGACCCATGGGTCCCACTCCCACGTACTCCCCTTTCTTTTTTTTTTAATAAAAAATATAACACTATATATTCGGCCATTGTTATACCTTTTTTCGTTTAATAAAAAGATTTTAGGTAATTTTCGAAAAGTATTTATTTTTAGATTTTTTTCAATTGTAAATTAAATTGTATAATTGCCCTTAGGAAAATTTATAATAATAATTAAATTCCCTTTTGCAATTTTCAAATTTGTAAATTAAAATTGTATTAAATTTTATAATTGGAAAACTACTTAAAATTCGTTGGGTTACTTAGTTGGTATTTGGACTCATTGAAAGCAATTATTGCACATTATCATGATTTGAATCTAATGTCTAAATTAATCGCTATTTTTGGAACCTATGACCATAGGAATCATGCATTGCTTAATCATGCACGTAAGTTACACTATTCTTATATCATGCAAATTACTTATACCTTAGTTATATTTATTGACGTTTTCATCTCCATGAAAGTTACACATGTAATTATTAATATGCAAGTTTCATAATGGTCATTGTTACGCAAGCTATATTTCAAGTTGTGAATATAGCTTGCGTAACAATGACCATTATGAAACTTGCATATTAATAATTACAGTAAAAAGGTAAAAGAAGCCCATTACATATTCTTCATGTAGAGTGACTATAAAAATTCAAACATCACATAAACATCCACATGATGAGAGTATTATATCTAGTAAATACCTTTAAATGCACTTCATATGAAGTGAATAATGCTACAAGTAGTTTTAAAAAACCCTTAAATTTTGAACATGTCAAAGTTCAAAATTAAAAAGAACAAAAAATAAGTGGATCAAATCCTATGAATGTCAAAGTTAGTTCAAACATACAATTTACATATGAAACGTAATTCATCAAGTAGTTATTTCAATTTATTAAATTATACACGTTCAATTAGTAATTGTTTTCAAGTATGATGTTTTCATAGCTCTTAGTTAGAAAACTAAATAAAGGAAGATGGAAACCAAAACCTAGTAGCGTTCAGTATATACAGTGCCTCTAGGTCATGCTTACGAGTAATGCCATCGTGTTGAACTACTGCACTTAACGCCTAATAAAGCTACATCAACGACGTCTGTGGCATCGTCCCTATAAATCGTCAGGGAGTAATAAGGGACACTTGGAAGTTAAAATCCAAGGGGCGGGTAATCCCCCTTGGATCGATAATTTAATAAGATAACTCTAAAACGATCTTTCATCCATTGAGCTAAACTATAGTAAACCCCATTGGGATGATGAGTGAAATGCTTTTATGAAATTGATTTAATCTCGAAGAATTGTTGTCGATTGACAATTGGTCAAGGGTGACGCTTATGATAAGAATTAGGATCTAGTTGTTTTAGGCCACAAGTAATAGGCCATCTTGAGCCTTTGCTTAAGCGCTACCACCGTGGGTAGCAACCGCAGAGAAATTGTCTAGGATATTGACCTTAGAAAGGGTTGCGTACCCACTAATCAGTTTACATCAAACCATAGAGTAGAAAATAGAACTACATATTCTACGCTTTGATCCCGTGTCGAAATGGGTATGTAGGCAGTCTTGGGACGAAGTTGTCCCTAGTACTCAGGCGTTCGTGGGTGGGGTCTAGGCTTGGTAAGAAGAAGGGTTGAATAGAATCCTAATTTGAAAGATAAGTATAAAAAGGGAAAAAGTAAATCAATGCATACTCGGAAGGAATCCCGTATGGATTTGCTTGACTTCCTGAGGCTTTAAGCCAAATTTCGAGGTGAAACTCAAGCTTGTGTTATGTAATTTAATTACTCCTAAGGATGGCGACCTCGGTGCACTTCTATTAGAAGAGTGTAGTACTTAGTGAGTGACTCAGGACCCGAATGGTCCTGATGAGTCTAAGTCTCTAACCAGAGCACCTCCTATCCCGATTGGATAGATGCCTACCACGTATGGGTAGATGCATATCCCGTATTGGATAGATGAAATCTTATGTCCCGTATGGACCAATGCCTAACCCGTATGGTTAGATGCTCATCCTGATGGATGAATGCCTAATCCAAATGGATGGATGCCCAGAGTATGCAATTGAATCAAACACAATGATTAAATTAAGCACTCAAAAAAAAAAGAATGGTCAAATTTGTTGAGTTAATTATGGTGGGTTATTACAATTAAACACACTTTAAACACATGTATAGTAAAAAGGTAAAAGAATCCAATGGTCTTACATATTCTTCATGTAGAGTGACTATAAAAATTCAAACATCACATAAAACATCCACATGATGAGAGCATTATATCTAGTAAATACCTTTAAATGCACTTCATATGAAGTGAATAATGCTACAAGTAGTTTTAAAAAACCCTTAAATTTTGAACATGTCAAAGTTCAAAATTAAAAAGAACAAAAAATAAGTGGATCAAATCCTATGAATGTCAAAGTTAGTTCAAACATACAATTTACACATATAGTTGTTATATTAAACACATTATTTACACACATAGTTGTTATATTAAACACACTTTAAATAAAATTCAAACATCACATAAACACCTGCATAATGAGAGTATCATATCTAGTAAATGACAACCTTTAAATTAACTTCATACAAAGTGAAGAATGCTAAAAGTAATTTTAAAAAACCTTTAAATCCTATGAATGCCAAAGTTAGTTCAAACACACTTTAAACACATGTACAATAAAAAGGTACAAGATGCCAATGTTTAAACAAACACATACTCTTCATGTAGACTCACTATAAAAATTTAAACATCACATAAACAACCGCATAATGAGAGTATCATATCTAGTAAATGACAACCTTTAAATGAACTTCAGACGAAGTGAAGAATGCTAAAAGTAGTTATAAAAAACCTTTAAATCCTATGAATGCCAAAGTTAGTTCAAAACACAATTTACACACAGTTGTTATATTAAACAAATGTACATAATGAAAAGTATCATATCTAGTAAATGACAACCTTTAAATGACATATGAAGTGAAGAATGTTAAAATTAGTTTTAAAAAACCTTTTAATTTTGAACATGCCAAAGTTCAAAATTAAAAAGACAAAAAATAAGTGTATCAAATCCTATGAATGCCAAAGTTAGTTCAAACACACTTAAGACATTAAAGGTAAAAAGATGTCAATTCGAACCATTACAATTTGAACATGCCAAATTTAAGACTTAAAAAGACAAAAATGAACCATTACAATTTGAACATGCCAAAGTTAGCTCAATATGAATGCCAAAATTAGCTCAAACACACAATTTACACACATAGTAATATTGAACACACTTTAAACATATATAAGTTTGAACATTACAATATGAATGCCAAAATTAGCTCAAACACACAATTTACACACATAGTAATATTAAACACACTTTAAACACATATATATTGAAGGTAAAAAAGATGCCAATGTTTAAACAAACATATAAAGTGAATGTTATGTCTTACACACTATTCTTGTAGACTAAGTAAATGATAACCTTTAAAATAATAAGTGCGTAGAAAGTAGATGCCAAAGTTTATACAAGCTTAATGTAAAGTTGGTTGAACTATACACGTGAACCACAACAACCACATAATTGACACACATAAATCATAACAATATCCAAACATTCACTTCACATAGATGAGTGTGTCATATTAATTTATAAGTGATAAAATTAAAATTAGAAGTGTAGTTCAATGTAGCTAGGAAAATAATAAAAATTAATATATTCATCATGACTTATTAGTTCAAGATTTTTCTTAATATCAAGAATTAACTTCATTGTCTTGTGATTTTTTAATATTATATATCATTGTTCATATCAGAATGTTAATTATATTGTGATTCTAATAAGACATAAAATGTTAAACAATATAAAATCACTTGTTCATATCAGAATGTTAATTATAGTGTGATTCTAATAAGACATTAAATGTTAAACAATATAAAATCACTTGTTCATATCAGAATGTTAATTGTATTGTGATTCTAATAAGACATTAAATGTTAAACAATATAAAATCACGACACTCATTATAAAAGACATTAACAGACCATGGGCATTCAGCTCCTTCCCTATACACACACATATATATATATATAAATTAAAAATATATTTAACATATTTACACATTTAAAAATCAATCTGACTACTACAATTTATTCAAATTAAAAAAAACAAAAAAATTCAAATGACTTCACCACTATGAAAAAGCTCCTTCCATATTTTTCTGGTTGACTCCTTACATATATCTCCTATACATTTGTTTTCCTGCAAATATAAAATACAACTAGTATGTAGCTAAAAATGCAGAAATGTACATTACAGGGTAGTTGATTGGAACTACAAAAGTTTGCATATGAACGTTCACCAAAAAAGCAAGCTTAAGACAGTTCTACTGTGACAAGGTTAATCTATGACAAACAAAATAGAGAAACATAAATGAGCACCACATACATAGATAAGCTAACAATACACACAACATATATATAGGCACAGCCCAGCACCACAAAGAATACATCAACAATATACAAAACATGTTAGCCTTTCAAGTTCATACAATGATGTTACCACAAGGATTTGGAGTTCAAAAGTTATTGCCACAGAATTTTTATCACAAAACTATTGGAAACTGAAGCAGTCAAACGACAAGTTTGCATTTAAAAAATTATTTTTAAATCAGCAGGAAAAAACTTACCTGAAGGTGTACCAGCAAGATACCTTTCCTCCTCAGGTTCCTCTTTTTTGTGTTGGAAGATCAGGTCGAGATGAGGACATTCGTTTTCATGGGCAAATAAACAAACTGTAAGGAGGGAGATGGTAGATTTAGCATCTGTTGGTCTAAATGCTATGTGCACTTGGACATAAAATACCTATTAATGCACCTAATATGCAGCAGATCAAAATGGTTAAATCAAAAGAAAAGTGAAATTGATCTTATATAAATGCAACTTATATACAGGCTGTTATGTGCCATTGATATTCATTCTGCTACATAATTTACATTCAAATAGTACCATCCCAATCTCATGCGCCAACATTGATGAAAAAAAATAATGAACACAACTTAGGTCTTCTATTCTCATATAAATCAATAATTGCTGGAATGGGTAGACTCATTGGAATGATTTACCATACCTCTTGTTCCTAGTTTGTACAAAAAGTCACTAGGAATAGTAAATTTGATTGTACAAAAATGCCACACACAATGCTGAGCCAGAGTCCCTGAAACATTTACAAAAAGTCTGGCATTAGCAACAAATTAAAGTATCCAATTTTTGCCACCCATCCTCTAATTTTTAGAGCTACAATTTGCTCAATCCTAATGTAGCTAATGTGGAGCAGATCAAAATGTTTTGTGGAGCGGAAAACAAACTTTAGATGCTATGTGCATGTGGACATAGAATACCCATTTGAAAGATTAGCAAGAAACGATGGAATTGGACCCACTAAACTGGCAATCTGAGACATTGAGGTACTGAAGCTTAGGAATCACACTCTCTGGAATGAATCGTGAAATTCCATTTGTTCAAATTGCTCAATCCTAATGCTATCATGACTAGGCACCTCTACAATTTGCTCAATCCTAATGCACCTAATGTGGAATAGATCAAAATGCTTTTTGGAGCGGAAAATAAACTGTAGATGCTATGTGCATGTGGACATAAAATACCCATTTGAAAGATTAGCAAGAAATGATGGAATTGGACTCACTAAACTGGCAATCTGAGACATTGAGGTACTGAAGCTTAGGAATCACACTCTCTGGAATGAATCGTGAAATTCCATTTGTTGAAATATCCAAATGGGTTAAACTGCGAAAATCTGAAATAGCTTCAGGCAGTGATCCCAAAAATCCATTGAAGCTCAAGTCCAACTTGACCAATTTTTTACAGTTAGACAGCCATCCTGGAAATGTCCTCTATATTTGTAAGATTTGGAAGTTGGCAGATTACAGGAGACAAGAATTATGCGAGTCCCTTGCAACTCAAATCAATGCCTCTGATAGACAAGAATCACATATTATGCCATTCCAATTACAAGGAAGTTCGGAATTTGCCAGTCATGCAGAATGCCATTGCTATCCCTAAGGCTCTGTTTGAAATTCATCAGTACTATCCCTAAGACGTTCTTTGAAATTCATCAGTATTTCCACTGGAGACTATTCTGCTAACATGATATTCATGATAAACTCAGCAACAACGTGATATTAAGCTTCAGACATATTTGTCTGCACTCTGCTAATCATGCTAAATCTACTCTTCCAACAAAAAAGACACAAGCCCACAACTCCATGCTACCCACACCATTATAAAGGTTTTGAACATAGATTTATTATTTTAAATCCCTAGAGAAAATTTGGGCTCAATCTATTCAATACATTTATGTGAAGGCTGAAGAGTTAATCACACTCAGGAGAAATAGGTTAGATGAATTCTTCTAAAACTATTTCTCATGAAAAAAGTGGAGATGAATCCTAATAAAACATCATCACATCTATGTGGAGCGGATTAAAATGGAACTGTAAATCCAAATTCATCAGTGTTTTCCAATAACCTCCACTTTATGGAAATTAACAAGTTTTGAAACACGGTATGGAAAACCATTAGAAAATAGAAGCAAGCATTTGATCTTATGAAATGCAATCATTGTTGGACATGCACAGAATGAATGACAGTGTTGAAAAAACCAAAAGTATTTTGCAAGCCAACTGTAAATCCAAATTCATCATTTAAAAAGCTTTGGAACAGGGCATGGAATCCACTAGAAAATAAAAGCAATCTTTTCCTACATGTTCCAAATCAATCCTCCAAACAAGCGTTTCAAAACAATTAAAACTGAAATTGAACACATACCAGGGCTTTGAATGTTGTAAGAGGAGTCTCATCAATGCTTGAAATTCCCGCATATGCAGTTCCTCGCGAACATCGATCTCTATCCTCACCGAACACATATTAAAAGAAAAAAACAGAACACATAATAATGCAAACAAAAACTCAAAAGAAAAACATGATGAACAGAACAAACATAGACACAGGAGGCATGGCCATGCCCCAAAAAAACAGAGCACAGATAGAGAAAAAAAACTACATTTACAACACAAAAAGATGAGAATATGGGAAGGAGAATTCAAATTTAAACTATAATTCGAGTGCCGTTGGGTTAGGAGCGGGGTAACGACTATGCTTTTTTTGGTTTGCTTTTTAAAATTAACCGTTGTGATTCATACAGAAACGGATAGTTTCGAAAATACTCATTGAAACGGTAATATACATGCATAGATATTTATCATTGTGTGCTTGCCCTCTATCCATTCATTTGGAAGTAACTTGCAAGTTATTTAAAATTTGGAAGTATTCGTGACTAAGTTTATGATTATAGGGAAACCTCTCTATACATTGTATTGTTGGAGTTGTGTAACTTTTATTCTTTTATAAAATTTAATATTTAGGGTTTTTAGATGTGAAGATGTAGTTTATTGTATTCTAAATAAAAGTGATCATTTATTTTTAATTACTGATTTTTTTTAGTTTTTTAGATGTTAGAAATTATATGAAGTGATCAATTAAAGATCTCTAGAACATTAGTCAAGAGATGTTTTTACCATTTAGACCCTTGACCTCATTTGTTTCTTTTAATATAGTATCATAATAGAGTACCACATTGTTTTTGTTCTCTCCCACCTTGAAATGTTTAATCATAATAGAGTACCACTAAATTATCTCTTACAATGCTCCAACATGAAATATTACTACTAAGTCGTTACCTTGTATGCATGTCTCGGTGCCATATTGAAATCCTTTCTAATTGTTCTTTTAACTTCAAGCTGAATTTGTATAATTTTCTTAATGGTACTCTAAACTCTCTTATGGATGATCTTGTTTAATGTTAAATAGTAATCATGGGACCATAATAATAGCATAGTTGCAATGGAGAATGAGATGTGCATAAAATAGAATCGCAGCATAGCATTGTAATGAGGATGCAAAAAGTATTTGATTTAAATTTGGGAAACATATTTATAAAAATTGAGGAACATGGTATGTTTTGAAAGGTATGTGTGTAGAGTAATAAAATTTGTATATATAATTTTACCTTGACATTGTTCTAACTTGTACATGGTTGTTAGCTTTCTATCAATATTTTTTGAATGAAAATGTGATTTAGTGCTAGTACCGCATCTTTATCTTCTTTGGTCTTTGGGAAGGATTATAGATGGGTATTTGTTATGATTAAATTATATTTAGAAATGATAGAGATAATAATTAAAATATAATATATAATGATAATTAAAGTAATATTATTCTAGCATTATAATAATAATGTTTAAGATAATATTTTTGATATTAAAAGCAACATAACAAGGGTGTTGGCTCTTTACACTAGTAGCTCATTGACTAACATTAACAACTAACAACACACTTACTAATTGCACACTTAAGCATATCAAAAATAGCTTAAAAGTCTTAGAAAAATAAGTATGACAATAATAAGTCTTAGCTGAATATAACATAAGATTTTAAAAACTAGAACCAACCAACCAATGTCTACTTGAGCACATTGCTCTAGTCTTCAGCGAGGAACTGATAAATTTCCTTATAGTTTCCTCCCTTTTCAACATCATTTCCCAACAGTTCCTTTTGCATCAGGCATAGGGAGGTGGTTGAGTTGTGCATCACATGTAGGTTGAACCTAGAAATACTAATAATCTTCTACTTCATCTCTAGCGCTTTCTTCTTTAAGGAATTCAAATCTATTGTGGTATTCTTGCAATCAACACATGTTCCCACACTCCCCCCTTTGTGAGTGTGATCTTCCTTTGGCATGGCCTCTCGGGTCAGGTCCACAGGTTCAATTTTACCACTTCCATAGTGTGTTGAACTGTCACTGGTAGACTTAGCTAAACTCTTCTCCTTCTCCACATCATCCACAACATTTTCCTCATCCTCAACAACATCACCACCATCAATAATGTCCCATTCCTTTGATTCCTCATCATAATCCACCACTTTCTTTTCTTTCATTTTTCAATCATATGCCTAGCTAGCTTGTTAGAGCGTCTATGGTTGGCACTCCCACTTTTTCCATCATCTTCACACACTCCACCTCTGCATCACTGATAACCTTCTAGATCTGGCTATCTTGGGTTTTTTGGCCAATGGGGAAGTTTTCTTAAGTTTCCTTTTTTATGTCCATAGTGGAGGTGGTAGCAGACTCCTTCAAGATACAAAGGCCTTCAACGACCATGTCATGGGTTGGGGTAGAAAGGGAATGAGAGAGATAAGGTTTTAACGATAATGACGTCGAGATGTGCATGCATTTCTTCTATTTTTAGAGCTAGGGAAATCAAGGATAGTAGCAGCTGAGGGCAAATCAGATCACGAGGCTTATGTAACCGCCAATTGCTTGGGAGGGCATAGATCCAAGTGGAAATTATAAAAGTAGAAGATAAGGCCTTGATGGAGAGGGATGGGCTTCTTGCCATCTCAGTAGCATCATTAACCAAAATTTCAAGAGGATCTAATAGAAAAAACAAAAAGGAAAGCAAATCATGATTTCAAAAATGTTTAAGAAAGGGTAGCTGGTAATAGTGATAAAATTTGAACCTCCCCTCTAAAGTGAAGAATTCCATGATCAAGAGGTAAACTTAGTTCCAAGGGTCTAACAATTTGCTTTAGAAAATCCTTTGTGAAGCTTCATAGGCTCATCATTTTTCCTGAATAACTAGGACAACTTTCATTATTCACAACCCTACTCTGTTCTTTTCATTTTCTCCCAAGTTGGTGGAGAGGCTCATCACTTTCGCTATGACCTCCTTGTTGATTTCAAACGAGACAACCCCCACCCTAACTCTCCTTTTATCCCATGACCCGACAAACTAAACAAACAAGTTTTCATCATACCCATTTATGCATTCAATAAATTGTGCAACTCCTCCCTCAGTACAAATATGTCACGGCATGGCATTCCCTTTGAATTCAACATGAGTGATAGGTTTGATTCTCACCCTATCCCCACCCATGGTTTGAATAGTCATAGTTAACATAGTAACAGAGAGCACCCAAACTAAATCCTTAGCCCTATATTTCACTAACTGTCTAAAATTAGCCAATAAAAAATGCCTTAAGGCTTTGGGTGTAATCAACAAGATTAAATGCTTACCAATAGGGAGATAATAATTAATTGGCATCTTCATTAAATGACAAGCACGCCAACCCTTACCCATTGCACACAGGGAAAGATAATGGAGGGTTTCCCATGCGTAAAAATCACATAGCATAAAAAACATTAAAAAATTATTGTTCTTACACTGTTGTGTCATATCATTGATAGGGCCACACAAAAAATGATGACATCATATCAACATTAAATGGCCTCCAGAATTGGCCATGTGGGCATACCATGCACGAAGAGACCACATCATCACACCAATCCTATGATTCATCCTATTGGATGGGGGGCCCCACCTTTTCCTCCACCTGGTCTAGTTGTTCCAAAAGCAAGACATCCACATTAGTTTAGCAACCTTCACCCCCCCTCCCCCTGATGGTGTAATAAGGAATCTCGTTGTCATTCTATTCAACAATAAATTCAAATCCTTCTCCTACCTAAAAATTTTAAAATTTCGTCAATTGACTCCCAACCTCTCCTCCTAAAGTATCGAGCAGTGAAGGATCCAAAGAAGCTAAGCCCATAGGTTGTTCAACATCTTATGTGTAAATTGAATTTGCTTTCCTCTGAGAGGAATTTTTGGACATTAATAGGTAGGCAATAACATTTAAGATAATGTTACAATTGACATGGTAATGAATATTCAATTTCGTATAATTCATGATTAAGTTGGCATAGTAGTTAGAACAGATGGGATAATAATGTTTTTGTTACTAGTCATAAAGGTGAGAGGGATTATACAAACCCCAACTCTCTATTCATGAACCTTACTATATTCAATTTTGGACTAATTGAGTCACACTCTATATTGCAAAATATTACTAGATTTTAACTCTAGTGGGGCTATAGAAATAATCTCTTGTTAATATGATTTATGCAATCTTTTTCACATAGTAATGGTTCATAATATGAATATTTTCAATTAGTGTTGGTAAAAATTTAAATTATCGCACTTTGGACCAACAAAGTAGTTTAGGTGAGACTATTTTGTCTAGTTTCAAGAAAAGCCCTTTTCCCCAAAAATATTAAATTTAAAACTAGTTTGAATTTATATTGGAATATTTCGTTTGAAAAATTTTCAAGAAAAAGATTCATTGTTGAAACACTTTCACCCAAAATCATACAGGTGGTAGGCCAACACTTGGTTTAAAGTAAATTCAACAAAAAAAATCAACTTTAGCTCTTGATTTCTCCAAGGGTATATTCATAAAAAATTGAAAAATCTATTAATAAATTTCATAGTCTGGAATATTTTATTTCTTCATATATTTAATTGTTTTATTATAATAAAAATATTTGAAAAATATGGATTGTAATAGATGAAATCCTCTCTAAAATGGTATATATTTTTATTTTTAATTATAAAAAATAGATAAAAGTTGTGTAATGTCCCTCTCGTCTACTTTTCTGCATTGTGCACTTCTTTACATGGACTTGGCTTTGTGTCATGGATTGTATCTCTTGTAGTTTGGATGCGGATCATTTTGTGGTGTTCGATCTTGCTTTGGACTCTTCATTATTGTTGTATGTAATTTCAAGTGTTTATCTTATGATCGATTTGGATGTATTTTTCATGATCTTTCTAGACCAGTGATGTGTTAGATCACCTCATGGTGACCTTAATTATGGTGTTGCATTAAAATGCATGCTTTCTTCCTTGTACTTGGTTATGAGAACCATTGCATGACTAATTTAAATAATTGACTCATTGGGTTGTCCTGTAATATATTCCCACTGTACCTTTGATTATGGAGATAGACGAATGTCATGATTTGGTATTATCCTATGTGAGATGCTGACATAAAAACCAATTTGATTAGAATGAGATAAATGATGTTAACTAGATTAGCTGATTAAAATTAATAAATCATATTCCATGTTATTTTGATTTGATGAGATGTCATGTTACTAGCAATGTTATAATGTTCACCCCATTTAGGGAATATATGTGCTTGTAGATGTAGAGGAATAATATTGATGATGTTATTTAATGTTGTGTTAATTAGATAAAATTATTATTATGAAGTTTAATTGATAATTAGATGTGAAAGGGATGATATTGTATCACTCAATTATATGAGAATGCATATATTGTTAAAATCCTCTTCAACGATTTGCGTCAATTTGGTTTTTATTTATAAATGCATGAGCAGGTATACATGACATGTGAATAATTTAGTGACTATAGGTACAAGGCATTGACTCCACCTTGCTCCATAGGTCTGAGAGTTCCCATAACCCTGATGGTGGTTAATAGGAGAAAGGACACTGGCGAAATACCCCGAGTCAAAACCTCTCATCCCTTGATTAGGGCAATTCCCTTGATTTTACTTTTTTAATTATTTTATTATTTTGAGCACCGAGTACCGTAGTTGGCAGCTTTCAGAAAACCCATTCGTCATGTTGAGTCCGCCTGTAATGATTGTTTATGCATATTGAGTCAATTGAGATATGTCATCATTTATTGCATGGATCAATGATAATTTGATATTGTTGAAGTAATTTAATATTCAAATGTGGAACATGTCTTATTTGTGTTTGATTTAATGGGGATTGAGTGATTTATTATTGGGGATCTTTTGGGAGTTTATTTCATAATTAGATTTTAAGTTGGTCTTTTATTATTATTATTATATTCCTCCCTCAAAGTCATTTTATATTTTGGAGTTGAGCTCATTTTCTCAAAACTGAGTAATTTGTCTTCCTTTTGTTCTCTCTCAAAACCCTTCATGTCAAGCTCGGTTTGTTGATTGGGGGAAATTGGATGTAGGGATTTTTGTGGGCATTGGCTTGAAAAAATGGTGTTGGTGAATGCTTTAGGCTGCTCAAAGGATTTGGCTTCTTTTGGTGTATGTGGTTTTCATTTCAATTTTGAAGTTTACATCAAGGTTAAGGTAGGATCTTTAATTTTTCCCTTGATTGTTAGTTAAATTAATTTGAGTAAGTTGCAAATGGTTTGACATAAAAATTTAAGCATGCTTTCTATTTGAATTTCTTTGTTTGATTGATTCCATGATTTTTATGTTACATTGGTTAAATACTTGAGATTATATGGGAAATTGTTGTCCAAATATTTTGGGATGGTTGTAATGGTAGTTTGATATCATTTTATGTTTTTTTTTTTAGGGTTGGGGGGGGGGGGGGTGTCATGATGTAGTTCTCAAATGGCTTGGTCACCAATTTGGTATCCCATGCTTTGTTTTTGTTAAACTTGATGCCCTAGATAGTTTTCTAGAGCAAAATCACACATCTGCACCCAGATTTATGGAATTGATGATAGTATCGTGGATTCACAAGATTGCACTTAGAATCGCGCAATTTCCTAACAATGAGATGTTTTTAGGTTTTATTCTTCTTCATTGTCCTATTTGAGTTGTTTCTTCAATTTCTCTTGATTCTAGAGTATGATTAGCCTAGAGTGAGATGAATTATATTGTCTAGGTAAGATTTTGTAGATTATTACACTTGTTCTTGTGGCTAGATTATTACACTTGTTCTTGTGGTTTGGAATCAATCCAAGATCAAATTCATGATTTGGAGACATTTAGGTTGCTCCTTGAGTAATGAAATTGGTTAGCATGGTGTATATGATCTTTTGAGATGTCATTATTATGATTAGTATATGTATATTTATATCATTCTCATTTATTTATGAGCCTTAAGTGTGGGTGTTATATTATGTTTGAACTACATTGAAATGGATATTGATACTTGACTTGTGCCTTCCTAGTGGAATGCATTGATAGCTCTTGATATGAGCAATTGTTATGAATGTTTGAGTGCTTATAGATGCCTCGTATCTTCTAATATGATTGTATATCGTTGTAGGATCAAGTGGATCCATTCTCTTGGTAGCATGACCAATTGAGTATCCCTTGTATATGGTTAATATGGCATTGTGTAAAAGAGATAATTGATGTAATTGAGATTATGGCGAGTGAATTATGGTAATTTATTTCATTTTGATTCCTCATTTGATTGAATGAGATGAGATTAGGTATAGGTATTAAATTGGTTTAGGGAGTGGCTCCCAAAATATCCCTGACCCAAAGTGGCATGTTGTCAATCATAGTGTGGGGAGTTACTTAATCGAGTGAAAACTTTAAATAAACTTGGGATAGGATTAAACAGTAATTAATATATTTCGTTCCTCGAACATGCCTTGAGCACTAGTATGAGGCCAAGGATGTATAGAGTAGTCATGCCCACACATGTAGGTACTAGATCTTACCCGGAGTGGTATGCCCAAATGTGGCACTGGATCTTGCATGATCATCATTCTCATCTATATGAGAATGTTTGGTTTCATGTGGTGAGTCCTTATGAGTACACATGATGAAACTCCCTATACTAGCACTACAGTATCCTGGTCCTAATAGTTGAGTATCACACTATGGATTTATTGTCGCTTGATCTGTTGGTTATCTCATTGTGATATATGTCATCTGGAAAATTTGGTGTTTCTCTTGTGGGTGCCTCCTTATCCTTATTGTTTTTGATTAAGGATGCTTCCTCATCCTTTTGGTATTTTACTTATTGGTGCTCAGGCACCCTCTCTCTTACTTGATTGTTCCTCTTTGATTGAGTGATGCATTATTGGTATTTGCATCTTGTTGTCATTTTATGACTCTTGTGGGGTTGATATGTTCATGTTGAGATTTTTCTTCATGTTTGGCTCTTGTGTAAACCCATTTCTCTCCCTTGTATACTTGTATGACTATTTGGGTTGTTTGGCGATCTCTACGAGCACAGTGGTGTGGACTTGAGAGTACCACATGGTCAGTTGGTGTTGCCAACCTTCATTGGGGATCAGAGGACTTGATTTGTGACTAGATTGATGGAACTTACCTCCCTCAACATTGGATTTTTCTCATTCTCTTCTCTTTCTTGTATGATGTAATTTTTTGTATATTGAGACAAGTGTTGTCCCATTGATCATGTATGCATTGAACACTCCAATTGGAGATTGATGTAATCGTTATCATTGGATATGTATTTGTATTTTTTTTGTGCACCAATGTTAGAATTGAGCACAAAGTACAATCTCTTATGCTTCTCTATTCTTGATGTATCATGATGTTATCGTGAAAACATTTCCATTGGTGTTTTAAAAATGAACATAGATATGCTTGGTTTAGTGTTGAAGCTTGACTAAGTCATCTCCTAGTGGGTCATGAGATATTGATCTTGTCTTGGATGTGTTGCTAAGGTTGTGACATCAAGTTACCCTTAGAGGTGACTTGAGTTATCTCAGATGAAGTTCCAAGAGTTTAAACTTTTGCATGTGCATAGCTGGTTAACATATAGTTGACCTTACCTTGAGTTTGAGCATTATACTTGTATATGTAATGCATGAAGACACTTAGTTACTTGAAAAAAATAAAATTCCATACATTTCTTGTTAATTTTTCTCTTAACTTCTAAGGTTCCTTGGTGGGGCGTTACAAGTTGACATCACATCAAAATATGACATTTTGAGTAAATTTGACTTAAAAGTTTTTAATAAAAAAGTATTCATAAAAAATAAAGAAATTCATCCACACAAATAATTTTCAAGTTATCTATGCACAAAAATTTAAAGTTGATATACATTTTTTGGCATTCTATCAGCCTCATTTTTTATTTTTTAAAATTTGTTAAACTGATTCTCCTACATTTGTAAATAATATATCAAAATATTTCCTAAAATTTATTATAAACATTTACATTAAAATTTCTACATTTCAATATTTTATATCAATTTAAAATTAAAAGCATAAATATCAATTTTAGGTGGTGCAAGTTGAAAAGTATATTTTTTCTTAAAAAGGTGTCATACAATTATGAACTTTTACTTTCGTGTGAGTCAAAAATAAGAAAAACCAACATTAAATTAGATATTATCTTATCATATTAGATAATGTAGGATTTCCATATGACCAAAAATGATTATTATGGGTTTATAAATGGACAAGTATAAGTTTAGGACTACACATGCCAACTTCTATAGTCTTATTGTTTGTAAAAATAAATGAATGAGATATCTTTAGTTTCTCCCTTGTATGACCTTATTAGGCCAAGAATTCCAATCCTTCCCTGTAGCTATAAGAATAGATATTTTATTTAAAATATTACATCTATGAAAGATCATGTAAATACATAGTCCATGCAATACATGAAATGATTGCATGAGTTGCATTAATTGTGAGTAAGTAAATGAAGGTAATGATAATTAATTTTATTTAATTTATAATGTATAGTCTTTATACATATGTGATCAATTAGAAGTCATTTCCTATGGACATTATTCATTGTTTGTGTGCTATAAGACCATGCACATAGGCTAATCGATCACTCTATCTGGTATCATAAACAAAACAACCAATCTAAATTACAAAACATGTAATAAAATACTTTATGTGCATTATGATGTACCTTCTAAAAGCTAGAATTAAGATAGATATAGAAGTTGACTTCTTAGTATCACAATCAATATTGAGAGAAGTGTGGGGGAGTAGAAAGAGGACAATTATTCTCTTAAAGAATATTATATCATACATATCCTTAGGATATCATTAATATTGCAAATTATATGAAGCATTCAAATAGATGCTTGTCATTGCACCAAATTTATAAAATTAAAGAGCACACTACATCTAAATAAGTATTTGAATTCATCATAGGATTAATTTTTTCTCACTATTAGCACTCAAGTGATATATGTTATTACCTACCCATTTTATTTTGTTTAGACAAGTATTCTCAAATAACATGTACACAAAGGATGTTATGATCTACACATTTCAAGAGTTTATTATAGGCATTTGCTAGAAATAAAACATGTACTAGTACTATTGAGTATTTCTTTATGTATGTCCCTTCATATTCTAGATAATAAGTTACTTGTTCGTGAGCTTGGTTTATATGCAACCACTAGTCCTAGGAGAGTATAATTATATGACATCTTGATTATATTTATATGGATATAAGATAACTCCACCTATTGTAACCAAGTTTAGAATAAGATTTTATTCATTAATTTTCACCACTACCCATGTACATACAACAAAAGGTGTGAATTAATTATCAACCACCACACATGCATGCATACTTTTGAACATAGAAAAATTTCTCAGGGGTATACATGAAATATTTGTGTAAAAAACTCAAAAAGGGGATGCAAAGAAAATCTACCTAAGGGCCCGATATTATTGACAAGAACCAATAATTTCATATGTAACAAAAAGTCCCTTCTTTACAATTTTTTTCATAAACCTTAATATGATCCCAATTAGATTGCTAAAGTCCTCCCAACATGTAATTTCAAATACAACAACTATTCTACCACTAAATCCATAGGGTTACTCTAACCTTGAATTTACTCATAAGGATATTTACTTCATCAACCCCACGTAAGAGGTAATTATCACCTCTCGGGGAGAGCACACTTCTCCTTCCCAGAAGTAACTAGGATTACATTACAGTAGAACAAAAATTTTACAACATACTTTTTAAACAATGGAGAGAGGCCTACCTTTGTAAATTTTTTGCACCTGCAATAGAAAGACTCAATTGCACAAATATTCACTCTTCCTCTAGCCTTCTCTATTTCTACAATGCACTCCTCTTAAATTTTTCCTTTTTCAATTTTCATTTCCAAATTTAAGATAACAACAATAATAGAAACCCTTTGAGAAAAATTATATATATATATATATATATATATATATATGTATATATATATATATATATATATATATATATATATATATATATATACACTCAAAATTGTCATGTCTAATTAAAAAAATATTTTATTTATTTAATTATCTAAGCCTAATTCTTCTATTAATTAAATAAATTTTTATTTATTTAATTAATTCATTTATCCTCTTCTAGCCTTATTTCTCATTTAAATAAATACATTTATTTATTTAAATTATCCCTTTCCTAAATTAAATAAATATTTTATTTATTTAATTGTCCTACTTCTTCTATTAATTAAATAAATCTTTATTTATTTAATTAATTCATTAGCTTTTTCTACCCATGACACATGTCATTCATCTCTTAATTCATACACTACCTACCTCTTTCATTATTTTGGTATTTCTTCTACCTACCCTCTAATCCTAGCCGACCTCTCTTTTTACACCTCTCAATCTTAACCCTCCATTTCCTATTGTGTCTTCTATTTAAGGAGATGCTTTCTTCATTGTCAAACCCTAATGACTGATTTTGGAGTACTTGGCTACACTACGATCCTACTTGCAACCACATTCCGTTCTTTGTTGAGCTCTTGTGCATACAAAAATCTGAGAGCAAATATATCAAGCAAGATCAATGGAGATAGGAAGAATGGAGATCAAAAACCCTATTGGACATGTGATGGTATAATCTTTGTGATTTTGAGTTATTTGCATTGTCTTAGGTAATCTTCATATGTTATGGTGGATCTTTGTTCATTGTTAGGCTAGGGTTTGGTGGTTGAATTCATTTTAGCCTTTCAATTTTGTTATTATTGTTATCCATTTTCACCATATACAATATATATATATATATATATATATATATATATATATATATATATATATATATATATATATATATATATATATATATATATATATATATATATAAAATGACTCTTCAAAATCACATGACCTTTTCAATAATCATGTTGTACTCATTGTCATACATGTTTAGGTATGAAGATGACACTTTTTACCTTCATAGATGATCTTCCAATTCACTTAAACACACATAAATCTCATGCATAATCTTAATTTTTGCCACATTATTGTAGGCTATGTTTAAGATTTTTTTTTTGTTTTAAAACTAATTGTCATATATCCCTAAAAGAGGCCTAACTTATCACACTATGACTTAGAGCCTTATGAATAATAAATAAGATGAAGTTTCACACGAAAATAGTATTTAAACTTTACAAAGTTTAAATCAATTATTGACACTAAGAAACTAATATTTTACCATAATGATTCACCTTGACAATATGTACACACCTTAGGTATACATCACATAACAATACACATACACCACATATGATTCATTTAACAACTTCACATGACATACGAAACAAAATGAGATCACAAAATGAGTTACTCGATATAAAAGATTTGAGTCTCTGTAAATAAATTAAGTTGGCTCTACTAGTTTTCACAACAAATATCACTATGCATATTCCCCAATTCCACTGGCCAACCAATTAACCTACACACTAGATTGCATAATTAGTTCATCATTAAAATTTCTCATAGTCAAAGAATTTATAATGTTAAAATATAGTATTTTCGTAAACAATATGTCATCACAAATATATTGATAAGGTTTAGTTCCATTAAAGATATATACCAATAGATATTCATGCATAATTGATCTAGGTGGATCTCGAGACCCTGCAAATTTAACTGTTCCAAATGTCTGCAAAAGCAACACCATCACAAAGATCTCATCACCATGATTCCAACGACATTCGTTTTGTCGAAAACAGAGCTCGTACACCAAAGATATGTCTGGTCAAATATGAGAGTTGACTATGATACCTATCCATTCCACATTCCCTTACGTTCACAGAAGCCGATGACGCCTCCATAAGTCAGCCACATAATGCACCTTTACACGTTGAAGCCTTTATACACAAACATAGAATAAAACGAGTCCTGATAGATGGAGGAGCAGGTCTAAACATTTGTACTTTGAGCACTATTAGACAATTGGGATATTCTGACAAAGCTGTGAATTTTACAAACCAAATCACCATCAAGGCTTATGATGATGAAGAGCGCTCGTCCAAGGGCACAGTCACCTTACCGCTAAGAATAGGGCCAGTCACAAAGGATGTGGTTTGTCAAGTCCTAGATCTAGATCTCACGTATAACATATTGCTAGGACGTCCTTGGATTCATGAAATGAGGGCAGTCCCATCAACATACCATCAATGCATTAAGTTTCCTCATAATGGAGTCGAGGTAACAGTCAATGGTGATCCAAATCCATTCATATATTGCAATAACTTGAGATCACATACTGAGACTATCATTCCCAGTAATCGTGAGGCTACTCCTTCTTCAGCATACATTGATCCTGAGTCATTAAAACCCTCGACATCCAAACAAGGTGAACTTAGAAGCAAGTTTCAAGACAAAGGCATGGGAGAATACACTTTGAATCAGACAATGTTTTTACGACAAGTCCTGAGCTCCCCAAAAGAATATGGGAGGCCACATCCTAACAAGCAAATCTCCATCATGATACTCAAATGGGATCCTACCACCTTTCAAAGATGGGGCGAACTAGAAGAGGAAAATTTATACAAAATGCTTTATAAAGATAGTGAAGAGGACACACATGATCAGACTATTATACCCTGTGAGAACTATGGCAAAGGATTTAAAATTCTACAAAAATTCGGGTATGATGGAAAAAGCCCTCTCGGGTTACGCAAAGAAGGTGTCATGGAGCCCTTACAACCTGAGCTAACTGCAAGAAGGGAACGCTCCAAGGGACTCGGTTTTCTGAATTCCAAGATTCACAATAAAAGAACAAAAGAGGCATGGCGAATCAAAGTTGCCGAAGTTCAACAAGAGGATTATCTTTCCACAGATTCTAATGAGTGGGAGTGGGGTTCAGACAAATCCTCCAGTGACTATGAGCTCACCGAGACATTCAGAGAGCCAGATGAACCTACAGAGGAGGAGGAATTTTACAAAAAGTTCAGAGTTGGTCAAGAACCAACCCATAAGGATCCCGCACAGTCTTTGTTTCAAGGTCCTAGGTTGAAATCACATAGGATGAGGACACCTGTCCCAGAAGGCGCTACTAGTGATGACAATTTGGATTCGCTCACGATCGAAACTGATGAGGAGAGTGCCATCGATGACCTCGACGATTGCCTTGACATACCTGAATATAACCACATCTTCACTATTAGTCCAGCAAACTCTGAAAACACTAATGACCTTCCCCTTGTTCACCCCCAACTCATTGACTGGGATCATGAAGGACCAACACAATTTGATACATTTCAAAATGACGAAGCTATTGTCGACTATCTTGGCATTCGAGATGATCTTCCCCCTGGAGACCACAAAGCAGGATACACCATAGAACTCAACAACATGGCATACTTCGGTGAGGGTGTCGAGCCTTCTAGTCGCAAAAATGTGAAAATAAAAACAAAACAAGGGTCTTATGGCGAAAACCACACTGTGGCGCTGTCTGACCCCAAAAAAGTAAAAAGAAAGGACGTATCTGAGGGCGAAAACCTCTCTGAGGCACCCGAAGATGGAAGGCTCGACATTCTCCCAGCATCATATGAGGAAAAATCATCCATGTTGGTAGAAGAGACTATAAAAACAAACATTGGTACAGAAGAGGTTCCACACAACATATTCTTGGCGCAATCATTGACAGAGGCCGAAAGGGCAAAATTCATAAGATTCTTCAAGGAACGACAAGTCAATTTTGCATGGTCATACGCTGATATGCCTGGACTGGATCCGGATTTGGTAATGCATCATTTGACAGTCAAACCGGGGGCAAAGCCAGTAAAACAGAAATTAAGGAAAATGCACCCACAAGTGGCATTACTAGTCAAAGCAGAGCTGGAGAAATTACTGGATGTCGGATTCATACGCCCAATTGATTATTCCAAATGGATCTCCAATCTAGTACCTGTTAGCAAACCAGATCGCAGTATCTGAATATGTACAGACTTCAGAGATATCAACAAGGCTTGTCCAAAGGACGATTTCCCATTACCAAACATAGACTTGATCGTTGATCTCACAGCAGGTCATGAAATGTTATCCTTAATGGACGGATTTTCTGGATATAATCAAATCAGGATTGCACCTGAAGATCAACATAAAACATCATTCACTTGTCCATGGGGAACTTTCTGTTGGAACGTCATGCCCTTTGAGCAAAATGCAGGCGCCACGTATCAAAGAGCGATGACTACTATCTTTCATGATCTCATGCACATAACCGTGGAAGATTATGTTGACGATCTTTTGGGAAAGTCAATAGACAGAGATACACACTTGGACATACTTTCAGTTGTCTTTGATCGGCTGGAAAGATACAAGGTGAGACTAAATCCAAAGAAATGTGTCTTTGGAGTAACCTCCGGGAGGCTCCTAGGATTCATTGTGTCTAAAAGAGGAATCGAAGCCGATCTAGCAAAGGTCAAGGCTATCTTAGACATGCCGCCACCCAAGAATATCAGTCAACTTCGGTCTTTACAAGGGAGACTCCAATCCATACGAAGATTCATAGCACAACTTGCAGATAAGTGTAATCCTTTCCAGCACCTGCTACACAAAAGCATCAAGTTCAAATGGGATGAGAACTGTCAACAGGCTTTTCAGGCGCTCAAAGACTATCTTTTGAACCCACCAGTCTTAATGCCACCCATTCCAGATCAACCGTTGCTACTTTACATATCAGCTACTCCAACGGCACTGGGGGCACTCCTAGCACAACAAATACTTGACGGCAAGGAAAAGGCAGTCTATTATATCAGTCGCACATTGGTGGGATATGAGCTAAACTACACACCAATCGAGCGTGCATGTCTCGCTGTGGTCTTTGCTTCACAGAAGTTACGACATTATATGCTCACTCACAAGACTAAGTTGATTGCCAGAATCGATCCACTAAAATATCTTCTCAACAAAGCTACACTTACTGGGCGGCTGGCCAAGTGGGTAATGATTTTGAGTGAATTTGACATCGAGTACGTAGACAGAAAAGCAATAAAAGGACAAGCAATTGCAGATCAATTGGCAGATGCTCCCATGATAGATGATGTTCCTCTACAGTCAGAATTTCCAGATGAAGCAATTTTAACAATATCACATGTGAAGCCATGACAACTATATTTTGACGGCTCATATACACAGTATGGGGCAGGAGCGGGTATACTCTTTATAACTCCTCAAGGCGATTCTATACCAAAATCATACCGCTTATCATTTCCTTGCACCAACAATATAGCGGAATATGAGGCATTAACAACTGGATTAAGAATTGCAGTTCAATGGAAGATCCAGGAACTTCAGGTTTTTGGGGATTCTCAACTTGTCATCCGTCAAGCAACTGATGATTACCAAACAAAAGATGAAAAACTAATGCCTTACAAACAACTGGTAGATGATCTGAAACAACACTTCGCAAAGATAGAGTTTGAGTAGATACCAAGAGAACAGAATCGTGCTGCAAATGCCATGGCTACAATGGCTTTGCTCATTGATCTACCACAAAGTGAGACCTGCTATGAGTTCCTGGTAGATAATCTGCTGATTCCTTCATATGAGATCACTTCTACAGAAATGATATGTGTTGTTGGTCCTGAATCCCAGTTATATGGTTCCATATTCACATACCTTCGTGACAATATCTTACCTTCCGATCTATCGAACAATCAACGCCGCACTTTCATTCGACAATCCTCTCGATACGTCATTTTAGCTGATATCCTATACCGACGAGGTCTAGATGGAACCCTTCTTAGATGTTTAGAGAGTGACGAAGCTCAGATTGCGTTACGAGAAGTGCATGAAGGGATATGTGGCCCGCATACTAGTGGTCCTACTTTGGCCAAGAAACTCATCAGGACTGGATATTACTGGCCTACTATGGAAAAAGATGCATATCAGTTTGTCAAGAAATGTAAGTCGTGTCAAATTCATGGAGACCTCATACATGCACCAGCACAAGAACTACAACCACTTGCATCTTCTTGGCCCTTTTGTTAGTGGGGACTCGATCTCATAGGCAAGATTCACCCTCCTTCTTCCAATGGACATAAATTCATTATCACAACCACAGAGTATTTCACAAAGTGGATTGAAGCCGTGCCTCTCACACAAGTTACAGGGAAACAAATTGCTACCTTCATTTTGAACTACATCATTTGCCGATACGGGATTCCTACTTCCATTATTACTGATAACGGGCGTTCTTTCAAAAATCAGGATGTTTGTGAACTCTGTGACCGCTTCCATATCTCCCATCGTTTCTCCACACCATATTACCCCCAAGGTAATGGCCAAGCTGAGGCGTCTAATAAAATAATTCTCAAAATCTTTAAAAAGACAGTCGACGACGCTGGTCGTAACTGGCATATCCAACTCAATCCTGCACTTTGGGCCTATCGTACAAGTGTCCGCACACCTACAGGAGCTACACCCTACTCACTTGTCTACGGCGCTGAAGCCATCTTGCCTATTGAGGTCGAGTTACCTTCTTTACGGGTCTCTTTGAGAAACATAATCAACGATGAAGATTACAGGGTCTCTCGCTTACAAGAACTAGAACTGCTGGAGGAACGAAGACACACTGCTTTCAATCATCTCAAGGCTTACCAACAAAGAATGAGTCGCAGCTACAATCACAAAGTCAAGCCTCGCATATTTGAGGTAGGTGACTTAGTCCTCAGAGAGAACCCCAAGAATCAGCAAGACAGAGATAAGAAGGGCAAGTTCGAACCAAACTGGCTTGGTCCTTACATCATCACAACGGTATATGGATCTGGGGCATATCAGCTTTCAACTACAGAAGGTGAATCTTTGGAGGATCCTATCAATAGCATGCACCTTCGCAGGTTCTACACATAGCTCGTTGGAATATCCTAATTCAAAAATACAAAAAAATCAAAAATACAAAAAAAATTATAAAACAAAAAAAATCGTTACTTGGTGACAACCTGACAAACAGGCGCCTTGTGACACAAAAAAAAATTGAAAAATCGAAAAAAGTAAAGAGAAATAATTTCGTCCAACGGTGAAAACCACTTCGGTGGCGCCCTGGGCAAGTACCATGGTGAAAACTGGGTTCCCAGCGCCATGCGTAGAGACTTTGCTCCTCCCTCCTTTAGGATTCTCTTCATCCTTTCACATTGCACACACTCACAACTTATTCATTCATAATAAACTTGCCCAGTCCCATCATGGCTTGTTATTGATCTACCCAAGATTGGTTAGCCATTCATAATAAACATCCCTTTCTATCCATAATAAATTAGATCCTATCTGTTACTACGGCCAATTCCTACGTCTAGTGATGGGTGTGGAACTGAGAACATCACATGTTTTGAGGAGTATAGTTTCTTCCAGCTTTCTTCAGTCTATCTGCGCACAATCCGCAATAAAGCAACATTTGCATCACAGATCCGCAATAAAGTTTCATCTTCTCCGCAATAAAGTATCAGTTTTATGGATTCAGTCAGTTTCAGATGAGACACAGTAGCAACAATGGGCTTCAACAAATCAAATCTTTCAACAGACTCAGACAACATATGGTTCAGTGCCATCTATCCTTTTTGTGAAAGTAAACATTGTGACCATAATCAAATAAGACTTATACAAGTGACAAGGGACACTAAACTTGAGGACTACAGTGGATGTTGGTGTCGAGTCTTGGTTTTCTTTTGATTTTATCTTTTTGGTGACATGTCTTTTAGCTTTTCCAGGATGTCTTTGACTAGAGATTCTATCTCCAGGATGTCTTTGACTAGAAAGGTGAGGATGGGGTATCGTCACCTATTTGTATTTGCTGTCTGTCGATTGTCTTTTAGTAATGCTATGACTTGTCCAAGGATATGAGGACACTGTGAGTCTAGTATGAACTGGGGCATTCCTTGTTTGTTACTGTCTTATCTCTATGCAAACGGGTACAATGACTTTCTAGGTCGAACATATGCCTCGATTGTCATAACCTATCTTGCCATAATAAAGCTCAATGATGATAATGCACAAGAAGCTCTTTCACTTTCATATCTTCTGTCTTCCATCCCCCTTTCTTGATTGACTTCCATCATCCTTCTCGAGTCCGCGTAGCCCGCTATCACATGACTGAGTATAATGACACACCAAAAACATTTGCATTTCATATAGTTACACCTACATCACCACATATAAGCATTTCATACATACATATAGATATCACAATTGCATCACATCCTGCATGCAACACATGTTAGCACATCTCACATTTTCATTATGTAAATAATCATTTGCATTATCATATTCATTTGCATTACATACATTCACATTTGCATCATGCATCGCATATACAACATAAAAGAACAAAAATATATTACATTGCATCATATAAGCATCCATATCATAAAACATGTATCACATAAGAACATCTCATCACATAAGGTACACATGCATATAGCTACCGCAAAAATGGTGATTCATCTCTCATATATAATCAAATGTGTCATGATACAATGATGTCAAAAGAATCATATGGCTACAAAATCACCCGCAGGTGTCTACAATACAAAAATGATACATATACTGATACAAAGGGGAGCCCTCTATGGCTATGATGAACTCCCTCCCTCGGAGCCGCCTGGCCTCGACGGAGCTGAGCTGTAGATGGACCTGCTCCGGGATCACCCTGCCTGTCTGGTGGTGGTGGAGGACCCATGACCCCACCACTAGATGCCTGCCTCCTACGACTCCCTCCCGTAGCCGTCGCTGTGCGCGATGGTCTATGGAAGCTCCTCGCCCGCTGATCCGCTGGCACTGCACCATAGTATAGGTCCCTCCAATACCCAATCTCCTCTCCGGCTCGCAACACATATGCGTAGCCTGCCCCTGCATCCTCTGCTGCCTGCCTCCCTGCCCTCAGAGCTGCCTCGGCCTCAGTATATCGCTGGATGGCCTGGTCTCTCTCTCGCTCTGTGTCCCTGAGCCTGATCCTGAGGCGATCCCTCTCCCACTCCAAATCCGCAATCTCGTCTGCCTGGCCCTGGCAGATCTCTCTCAGCTCTAGCAGCTCATCCTCCTCAGGATCACCACCCTCAGCCTCTTCCTGTGGCTCCTCCTCTGCAGGTGCCTGCACCTGTGCCTCCCCCTGTACCTGTCTAGGTGCCTGAACAGGTACCTGTCTCTGACCCTGCCTGGGAGCCTGCACCTGTCCCTGTCCCTGCACCTGTCTAAGTCCCTGTGCTCTAGGACCCTGTGCTGCTGGTATATGTAGGGGCAATCCACCTCGACCCCTCACCACCTGAGCTGCTCCCTCCTGTCCTCCCTCCCTCCGAGGTGCCACTCGCCTCTCCCCCACTACTCCTCTCCGCCTCCGTCGGCCCCTGCCTCCATCCCCTCCACCATCATCATCATCATCATCCCCTCCAGCCTCTCCCTCCAACAGCTCTCTCGGATCTGTCAACCTCGGAAATGGATGCTTTGCCCAATACGCAGCATACTCTGTGTCCATCCCTGCATCCTCCACCTCTAGCCACATATCCCAAGGTAGTGGCAGCATCTCTGTCATCTGTGTCACAGCCTGATCATATGATAACAGTGGTCTGAACTGAGCCTGATCCCTGACTGTACGGGCATACATGCCCAAACTTCGCGGCATCCTCTGGATCCTGCCGAACTGTCTCCCAACCCTGTCAACCAGCTGCCTCTCCAGTATGTAGGGCATACGCCCAATCAGATACCTGCTCCTGAACGTATAGGGCAACTCCACGGCATCGTCCTCCCACTCCTCGCACCCCAGGTACAGCCTCCAGATAACTATATCAATGTCATCTATGACACGCCTCCAATGCTCCAGTCGACCAATCCGAGGCTGTGATGTAATCATATCATACAGGTGTACAAAACTCCGTCCCTGCCCTCTGCCTCTGAAGTGGATAGGCCGTGTGATCGGAAGGTGCTCATAAGCCCATACCTGTAACAGTGTCACTCTGCAGCCCAAGCCCACTGATCCATGGTAAACAAACTGATGTAGCTCATAGTACAGATGCGCCAAGACACATGGCCCCCATGCATATCTGGTGTGCTCAGTCACCAGTGTCTCTAGTGCTCCTCCCCAGCCCACTGCCAACCCCCGTGTAGGCCTGTTTGGACACAAGAAACCACTGATGGCTCCTCCAATAACAGCTGGTAACGCTAAACCTGTCGCGGTCATGGTATCCCATGCCACGTGCCCTGCTCTCATCTCCAAACCGGGATCCTGGAATACTCGTCTCAGTGCCTCCCCGTCTCCATCTCGATCATATGGAATCAGCTCTCCATCGATCGGTATATGCAGTATCCTATATACATCCTCGAGGGTCACTGTCATCTCCCCCATAGGCAAGTGAAACGTGCAAGTCTCGGAGTGCCATCTCTCCGCCAGTGCAGTCAGCAAACCCATGTTTGCCCGAAACTCGGGCACATATAGCACATGTCTGAGGCCCATCTCCTCAATAGCAATCCTGTCCTGAATCGACAACTCTGGTCGCAATCTCTGAGTCGACGGGAATCTCTCCCGTGACTCCAGCATAGGCAGATACTCCTGCAGTCAACCAATCAATCATGTCAGTTATCGTGGCATTCACTGTTCATCACAAAATGCTACTTGTTACCTAAATGCATACGCTTACCTATCCTAGTGACACTCACTGTTCATCACAAAGTGTTGCTGATTATCCTAGTGGTGCTCCCTGTTCATCACAAAGTACTACGTGTGTGACATTCCCTGTTCATCACGAAGTGTTACTCACATTCGCACTCCCTGTTCATCACAAAGTGTTGCCTATCTTGGTGCTCCTTGTTCATCACAAAGTGCCTTGATCTATCCTAGTCTTCCTAGAGGACCTGCTTGAGTGTATCCTCTCAGCAGCTTATCCAATCGACAGCGTATGTTCATCACAGAACTGCCGATTTGAACTAAAAGACTTAAACCATGCATTTTTGACACACAAACGCGCTTTAAACTCATAAACGCGCTTATAAACTGCACAAACGCGCTTCTGCAACACAGACGCGCTTTCTGAACACATACGTGCCTATCTCATGCACAAACGCGGCCAGGGAACACAGACGTCCCTAAAGCGCACAAACACGTCTGGAATTCGCAAACACGCTCGCATTACTCACAAACGCGGTTCCAGGCATAGACGCGCATGGACCCGACACAGACGCGCCTGTTGGACACAGACGCGCATGGCACTGACACAGACGCGGTTGCGCGTTTTTGCATTTTTTTAACTACCCTATTCCTAGCGCATTTATTGCTACCTATTGAGCATTAATGACAAAACTTGAAATGCGTGAAAGTACGAGGAGGTTTTGTGGTACTCACTGGCTCTCCTGCATTTGCTGGCCTCTGGAATCGGCGAACGCGGTCGAATCTATGAACGAAGGCCATCGCTGCTGACTGCTGCTGCTCTTTTCTCGCTCTGCACTGTGATCTCGTGGGGGTGTGGATGACAATGAGGATGTCTTTTGCCCGTGATCTATCTTATAGCCTAGCCTAGCCCTCACCCTCATTTCTCGAGTCAGTATTCTTCATCCTGTGACTTTGTCACTTTATTCGGTCAATCCCTTCTAGCCTTTCTTTCTTATCGAGAGATTGTCTTCAATCTTTTCCGACATTTTCATCCAATCTCCCGAGGGGGCATATCATTCCCATTCTGGGGCAACTCTGTATCAGTTCATCTTATCTTCTTTGAAACAACGCAACAAGCCGCATTGTCTCAAAGAGGGGCAAAATGTAGACACTCAAAATTGTCATGTCTAATTAAAAAAATATTTTATTTATTTAATTATCTAAGCCTAATTCTTCTATTAATTAAATAAATTTTTATTTATTTAATTAATTCATTTATCCTCTTCTAGCCTTATTTCTCATTTAAATAAATACATTTATTTATTTAAATTATCCCTTTCCTAAATTAAATAAATATTTTATTTATTTAATTGTCCTACTTCTTCTATTAATTAAATAAATCTTTATTTATTTAATTAATTCATTAGCTTTTTCTACCCATGACACATGTCATTCATCTCTTAATTCATACACTACCTACCTCTTTCATTATTTTGGTATTTCTTCTACCTACCCTCTAATCCTAGCCGACCTCTCTTTTTACACCTCTCAATCTTAACCCTCCATTTCCTATTGTGTCTTCTATTTAAGGAGATGCTTTCTTCATTGTCAAACCCTAACGACTGATTTTGGAGTACTTGGCTACACTACGATCCTACTTGCAACCACATTCCGTTCTTTGTTGAGCTCTTGTGCATACAAAAATCTGAGAGCAAATATATCAAGCAAGATCAATGGAGATAGGAAGAATGGAAATCAAAAACCCTATTGGACATGTGATGGTATAATCTTTGTGATTTTGAGTTATTTGCATTGTCTTAGATAATCTTCATATGTTATGGTGGATCTTTGTTCATTGTTAGGCTAGGGTTTGGTGGTTGAATTCATTTTAGCCTTTCAATTTTGTTATTATTGTTATCCATTTTCACCATATACAATATATATATATATATATATATATATATATATATATATATATATATATATATATATATATATATATATATATATATATATATATATATATATATATATATATATATATATATATATATATATATATATATATATATATAATGACTCTTCAAAATCACATGGCCTTTTCAATAATCATGTTGTACTCATTGTCATACATGTTTAGGTATGAAGATGACACTTTTTACCTTCATAGATGATCTTCCAATTCACTTAAACACACATAAATCTCATGCATAATCTTAATTTTTGCCACATTATTGTAGGCTATGTTTAAGATTTTTTTTTTGTTTTAAAACTAATTGTCATATATCCCTAAAAGAGGCCTAACTTATCACACTATGACTTAGAGCCTTATGAATAATAAATAAGATGAAGTTTCACACGAAAATAGTATTTAAACTTTACAAAGTTTAAATCAATTATTGACACTAAGAAACTAATATTTTACCATAATGATTCACCTTGACAATATGTACACACCTTAGGTATACATCACATAACAATACACATACACCACATATGATTCATTTAACAACTTCACATGACATACGAAACAAAATGAGATCACAAAATGAGTTACTCGATATAAAAGATTTGAGTCTCTGTAAATAAATTAAGTTGGCTCTACTAGTTTTCACAACAAATATCACTATGCATATTCCCCAATTCCACTGGCCAACCAATTAACCTACACACTAGATTGCATAATTAGTTCATCATTAAAATTTCTCATAGTCAAAGAATTTATAATGTTAAAATATAGTATTTTCGTAAACAATATGTCATCACAAATATATTGATAAGGTTTAGTTCCATTAAAGATATATACCAATAGATATTCATGCATAATTGATCTAGGTGGATCTCGAGACCCTGCAAATTTAACTGTTCCAAATGTCTGCAAAAGCAACACCATCACAAAGATCTCATCACCATGATTCCAACGACATTCGTTTTGTCGAAAACAGAGCTCGTACACCAAAGATATGTCTGGTCAAATATGAGAGTTGACTATGATGATGTCAACATGACCATACATTGATGTGACATTGCATGGACCAATTGGAGAGCATCACGTGTCATCTATATGATGAAGTGGCACCTGAGTCAATAATTGATGTTTTAAATGATTGAGCTATCAACGAATCAGGTGGTGCCACATGGCACCTCGAGGTCACACTAGATCGATGAGCGGTTGAACAAAATTTCGTTAGGAGATTCAACCCCCAACCTTCTCCTATGCAACCATCAGGTTCAACGTTGAGGCAAATGACATAAACTTAATATTAGAAGAAGAAGAAGAAGAAATTATTTTAACGTCCACGAGACTAAATATAGCCCAGCTTCTCAACAATTCCCTCACTGAAAATATTGTCCCAAGAGTTAGCTGTCAAGATGTTAATATAGTTGTCCCTGTTGTCCTTGAAAGATGCACATTCTAAAATGAAGTGTATTTTCCGTTTCTACTTTACCTGTTGAGTAGAGAATGCACACTCTCTCCTCCCAAACTTTTTTAGGTCTTTTCCAACGACCGGTTTTACTACAAAGCTGGTGAGAATTAGTTCCTAATTGAGCAATAAGGATTTTGGCTCTCCAAGGAATGTTGGCCCCTATGTACGTCTTGTAGTGATAATTACAAGTGGGGTTAAACTCTTCAATATAGAATTTTTTCTTTTCCCCAAGGTTTTTATCCCAAGTGCACATGCGAAACTTGTCTATAACAAATGCTTTTATCTCCTTGCTATTGGTGGGGCACACGTTCAAGTAGATATTCCATTTACTTAACCATTTGTTATTTTGTTGCATCCAAGTATTCTTTCTTTTGCATAGAGTATTATTAAAGACAATCCTAGGCCATCGGTACTCATCCATTCTCTCGATTATTTTTAAATAACTTATGAGTCTCGTCGTAGAAATAGCCTCAATGGGTGCTGCCCCCACTTCACTCAACATAATGTCATAAGATGCTGAATTTTTAAGCTTGAACTTGTTTGTAATCAAATCTTTTTGAATTTTCTCAATTTGTTTCCATTGCAAGATAGAAGTAGTGTTTCCCCAAACTTCATAGCCATAAAGGACAACCAGAAGCACTAAAAGACCAAAAAGAATTCAAAAGGTCTTCTAGTCCCATAACTCAGCCTCTCTGCACCTATTCTGAAAGGCATAAAATGCTTTCCACCCTCCTGAAACTCTCTTGTTTCTGCACCCTTCCCAACTTAAGTTTTTGTTGAATTCAATACCAAGGTACTTGTAATCTGTTACTTCTTCAAGAGTATTACCTTCAAAATAGAACACATGCTAGTCATGTTTTCTTTTGGTAGAAAAAATCATCACTTTTGTTTTGATGATGTTAACTTGCATCCCCACAGTTCTACAAAATTGCTCAAGGGAGAGTAAGTGTTCTTGTAAAACAATAGAAGACTTAGCAATAATGACAAGGTTATCTGCATATAAAAGGAGTCTTATGACAAACTTGCCCAAGTGAACACCATCCCCATTTTGTAAGTTTAACCAAATTTCGAGTTTGTCAATGTATAAACCAAAAAGTGTAGGGGATAGAGGGCAACCTTGCTTGACGCCAATGTCACTCCTAAAAATTTCTAAGATGCTAGCCATAGTTCTGATTTTAACTTTGACTTCTTCATACAACATATGAACAACTGCCCTGAGATGACTAGGAACTCCAAGTTCCTCCATTCTGTGCCAAAGTTTGTCCCTAGGGATCGTGTCAAATGTTTTTTTGAAATCTACAAAGCATCAAAAGACTTCATCCTTATGATCCCAAACTTTTTCAATGATGTGCCTTAGAGTGACACCATGATCAACCGTGGAATGCTTAGCTCTAAAACTAGCTTGACCTTTAGCATGTTTATAGCCTTTTTCAGCCCAACTGCTAATCTTTCTTTCTATCATACTCCCAAACAATTATGAAAATAAAGGATTGATCATAATTCTTCTATAATTGGAGGGATTGTTGATATCACCATTCTTGAAAAGAGGTATTGCTAAGCTAGTATTCCAATCTATGGGTAAGCCCTATTGAATGATACTGTTGAAAATATTTGTAATATGAGGAGCAAGGATTTTAATACCCCACTTTAGATATTCCGCTTGAATATCAACTAAGTCCTTTGCTTTGCCAATACCCATCTTCTTAATACGCATTTCAATCTCTTGAACAGTGAAAAGCTTAGTGTTGGTACCAAGGGTGGCGGGTCAACCTGAGAATCTTGCTCATAGAGTTTTCTAGCATAATTGAACCACTGAGATGCAGTAATAGTATTTTCATTTTGTTAATTTCTCGATTAGAGCTCCTACCAAAATAGGTTGGGGTTGTTTTTCCCAAGGGAGATTAACTCTTCTCTTCTTGTGACCGTAAAATCAACTTTTTTCTTTCTTAAAATCTACTTGTAGGCTTTCTGATCCTTAGAAGAATTGTCCAGTTTTCTATTTCTGGAACTACAAAATTTTGTTAAGTGTCCCGGTTTGTTACAGTGATAACAGGCCATACCAGATGATCTCCAAGGTCATGCATTGCCTCTTCCTGTTCTTCTTCTACAGTTCATAGCCACATGACCAAAGTTATTACAGATGGTGCAAATAACATTTGTTACCTTTTCCATCTCAAATGGCCTAAACCGGTTGTCGTAGGGTCTTTGCCAGTTTAGGTTTACCCGGTTGTCAAAGTTCCTCATCCGGTCACCATTTGGTCTTGGATGCATGTGCAGTACATGATTGTTTGCTCCATATCTGCACTCAACAGATCTATGTCCATACATTCCACATGTGAAGCAATGACCTTCAAATTTCTTGGACACATACCTAGCATTAGTATTGTAACTTGCATTTATGTTAGGTTTGTCTCTGCAAACATTTGCAGTGTGACCAGGTTTATGACAAACAAAACAAACAGGTTTAAAAACCTTCTTATTGGTAGGCTTATTGATCTTAGGAGCATATTTGTTCTTATCAATGTTTCTCTTTGTACCGGAGGATTCACCTTTTTCAAATGTGTGAAAACTAAGTCCAGAGATATCACCCTTCATCCTTTGTGATTGTATTTGTTCTTCCAACATGGTAGAACTTATGTTGAACTTCTCCAATTTCTCATTAGCTTCAGTAAGCTATTTGGTGAGATCTTCATTATGCTTTGACAAGTTCTCTCTCAGAGATGATGCAAGTTCAAGATCTAGCAGTAAGTTCTCATTTTCTTCTCTTTCAACAACCAAATGCTCATGCATAGTGACATTTTTCCGCTTTATCTTGGCAATCTCTTGATCTCTTTCCTTGATAAGATCGTCAGCAGCTCTTTTGGCTTCTAGTTCCTGACTCATGGGGATAGTGAGACCTTCTAGCTCTCTCCTCAGATTCAGTTTCTCACCGTCTAACTTTTCAACTTCCTCTGCTAAAGCATCAATATTGGCTTCATCTGAAGAACTATTATCAGATATCTCCAATAGTTGTTTAGTTAGCTCTCTCCTCTTGACTTGTGATGCTTTTAGTTTGACCCTAAGGGTTTCAAGCTCATTTTTGCTACCTTCTAACTCTCTAGCCATCTCAAAGTAGCTCATGTCCCCCATGGTGGTTTCAAGGCTCCCTTCTAAGCGATTAGGCTTCAAAGAAGTTAGGCTCTGATATCAATTGATGGACTTGAAAAGCACTGAGAGGGGGGGTTGAATCAGTGACACGAAAAATAAAACTTCTGCAAACACTAACTGGTAGATGAACTTAACAAAGCTTTTAAACACAATGCACACAATCCAAAATGATATAACAACATCCACAAAAAGTAAAGCATCCACCATAACACAAGTGTTTGTACGTGGAAAACCCAAATAGGTAAAAATCACGGTGAGATGGAAATCACAACTTAACTATTTGCAGTAATAGATAACTGACCGGTTAAGGTCTACAAAGTGCTATGCTAGGAGCGAATCTTGTTAGAGATCCGAAATCTTGATTAGAATCTTATACCCTGTTAAAGGAAATACCCTGTTAGGAGTAACCTCGGTGGAAGATTTCTGAATCCAAACTAATGGATCACCCTGTTAGAGGATTTATACATTGAAGCTTGTTAGAGCTTACCCGGTTAGGGGATTTGATTCTGTTATAATTGTTAGAAAACAACAAGAATGGTTTGATCTGTTCTGAGTAGCAAAATACTTGCTTGATTAGATCCTTCTAAAAATATTCAACACTGCTCTTTTGCATACTCTACAACTTAACTCTTTTGTTTTTTTATTTTCGCACATAACATAACACTTTTACTTATATCAAAATATTTCATTGCGATGTCAATATATAGACCTTATGATTTCATGTCGGCCTTAAGAAATCATAACACAATTTCCTAGGAGTAGTGTATCTAGACAAGTGATCATAGCTCATCACAAAAATTACCGCCAAACAGTTGGTGCTAGTAACTCATCACAAAATTACCAAATACCGGTTGGAACAATCAAATACCGGTTTGAGTAAAACATATGAACCGTTGTCCTTGAATCTTTGCTTGATCTCCATCTTGATCTTCATCTTGATGCCAACTTAGTATAATTAAAGATTGTCTCTTATGCACATACCGGTTAACACAAAGTACCAGTTAGAGATTAACCACTAAGTATATTGGTTGACAGTGTAAATAATTAAAGGTACACCGGTAGTCAATATAATCATGTTTGTGTGTGTGTGAGTGTTTCATCAATGACAACATATGGTGAATACATTACAATCATCATCAAGCCAACACGATTCGCACACCGACAAAGGGGAAACTGATGAACAACAGGGACGCTCACTTTGAGCACGACTAGGGTAAAACGTAGGTATTATGACTATCTCCTCCACTTCCATCAGATTAGTAAGGTACACTTAGACCTGTGGAGCCAAGTGGAGACGATACCCCGTACCTACACGACACTTGTACCTGCAATTCCCTACGTCAACGAACCACATGTATATATATACAGACATAGAAAACACACCGGTGAAAGAGAATCGTGGCATTCCCTGTCTCACCGAAGTGAGTAAAGGAAAATCATCTCCTCGCATCCCATACACTTACAAACATGAAACATGAATATAACTCATCGTACGTATAAAATGAATATGTTAGTCCATGTTAATAATCTAATAAAATTGCATTTAACCATCAATAAGGAAATAATGCATGAAAACATACACTGCGACTCAAATTAAAGTATATCTCAACATCACATAAAGTCTAAATAAAATATCACAATTTAATGTATCCACTGAATAAGTCAACTAAAGTCAAACATAAGTCTAAAAAGTCTGATTGAAGGAAGGGTACTATAGCTACTATAGTCAATATTAATTGTGTGTGTTAACTACAGTTAACGATGAGTTAAAATTCAAATGAAAATCTAGGTATAACAACCATAATCTACACTATGATTGAAATGAGTATGATAAGGTCCACGATCAAGCAAAAATATGGAAGTATCCATTTAGGTACGAACAAAAATCAAAACTGAAAGGATAGAGAATTACTTCGGATGCTATACTTGCAAGTTTTGAGAACGCATAGATACACAAAGTGGGATCATAGCTAGGTTTGTGAATCACTCGACATACAGCCTAAGAGATAAGTACTTCATACAATGTTTGTGGATCCTGCAAGAATCGACTCATTGAAATTTTTCTAAAAAATTGACACCATTTAATATTGACTTGCAGGAACGAGGTAATTATTTTACTGCATAAAAATGATTTTGCTGAAAAAGCTTCAGAAGGATAAAATGCCATGTAGTCCACCGAGGAAAAATAGAATCCCGAATGCAGGTTGTGGGAATATTATATTTGTTGAAAGGGCTTTAGAAACTTTCATGCATATGCAGCGAGTAGTAGAGGTTACGCAGAAGATGGAAACGTTACAAAGACTAGAGAAAATTTCAAGTAGCTGCTGATTGACAAGAGTAATGACAAATTCTTTTCCTGTGTTCTCCCGGGCCAAAATGCATGCTTTCAAAATAGGGTATGGACGACATTAGAGAAAAATAGGGGAGAGAATTTTTCCAATCATTATAATTGATCTGTTATGCTTGCAAGAAAATAATGGAATCATGGCCGGCAACGTACCTGAAGCGTTTGACAGAATGCCCCAGAGAGATGTCATTTCTTGAGATGCAATGATAGCAAGATATTCAGAAACTAATTAGATTGGTTGTGCAACCTTTTTGTGTGCAGCCACGCTGTCAAAATGGGAGTCTTTGAACAGAGAAAGGAGTAGAGGGTTTTTGCCTGGTGTTGCAATTGCGAATGCCTCAGTAGACAGACACTAAAAAGTACTACCAATAGAATGCCTCCTAAAGACGTATCCTTACGGATTGTAATTAATGCTAGGTTTGCATCCACAGATTTGTGAACTTTCAAGCAAAAATACTTGACAGATGTAAAGCCAAATTCCACATCCTAAACCGGCATCCTTCCTCCTGTGTCCTCCGCCCCCAAAAAGAAAACAAGCCCCTCTATTGAAAATTACCTGCAGATGCATTGTTAGGCGTGGCTTCTCTACAGGCTACGTACCTCATGATTTCTGCCCCACCTCACCCCCCGCGTCACTTCTCTCTCCCCTAGGCTTTAATTATAAATGACTATCATGCCACCTAAGAGACGAAGTAGATGGAAAATAGTAATGGCATGGTGAATTTTAATTTGTTTATTCATTTGTTTATTCTGGTCATTTTTATCGATTTATTCTTTTCACATTCATTATTTATGGTGCTCATCCAAAAAGTAATTATTAAATTAACTGAAGAAAAGAACATAGTTTGGTTTCATGCAATTCAACCCATCAGAAAAATCCTTTCATTCAAGACCACCAGCATTTATTGCACAACTTTGCATTGCTCTCTAGAGAATTCGAGAACTGGTATACCCTATCATATTAATAGCAATGTTGTACTTAGTCTTACTTGTGCCCTCTCCTTTAGTCTTACTTGTGTCCTCTCCTTATTAATATGAGTTGTCTCTTCCATAAATGTTCCTCTGTACATTCCTAAATGTTCACACACTTGCATTATGACCACAGGTCTCATGGATTGTGTGTTGAATTGGTTCCTTGAACGATTCAATTGTGACCTCTTTCTCTTTTATTTAATTTTTATTATTCATCTTAGGTTGTTTTATATATATATCTATTTTCACCGTTATATTTCTTAATTATAATTGAATTATGTGTTATTAACTTTAATACATAAATGATGAATCATATATAAAATATGTAATTCTGATTCTATGTATCTTTTTTAATAAATAAATTTATTTATTAAATAATTCAAAATAATGAATTATAATAAACATGTGTATTTATGGTGAATATGATATCTTAGTTACATCATATTCTTGAGAGATCTATTAGATTTACAATCTTTCTTAATATAATTATTAAAATTTATTAATAAGTTACACCCATATTTAATACTAACTATATAGCAGTCAATTTAACATAACCTATATAGACATTAAAACTTATATTGGAATGTTATCTTATATGATCATTTATGAATTATAGTTCATAGTAATGAATCCTCCATTATACCATCAATCATTGAATGATCATTCTATTAAATTGTTGTTAAACTTCATCCCCTCTTAATAACATGCTCACTAATTAATAATGATCATTCTATTAAATTGTTGTTAAACTTCATCCTCTCTTATTAACATGCTCACTAATTAATAAATAATCAATGAGGGTTTGTAGGCTATAATGCCCATGTAGTTTGATGCTAACTCCTTTATAGACATAACTCTTTTGCATGAGTTAGATGTTTATACTTATCTGACTTTACATTACCATATTCATTGAATTTTTAGGTAATGTAATATTGTTATTATATCTGTAATGCTCCAATCTACTTGGAAAATTTCACAACACAATGAAAAACCCAATTATAGCTAAATTAATAAGACTCCTCCATGGAATACATGCAAGACATATCATCACTTTATTACTAATATACAAAGATATTTAGAATAACTTATTTTCATAATTATTTAAACTAGGTTAAGAATCCATACCTCTATTGGTGAAAACCTTATAAATATACATCCCCTATGAAATGAAGATTTGTTTTTTCATTCCCCGGACTCCTTCAAGTCGAACTCAACCAAACTCAGTCACAATAATTAGTAGAATACAATACACATATTCAAAAAACATAAACATACACATGCACAACATATCATAAAATAGTTAGATCATCTATCTCATAACTAGTAGAGGAAATAGTTTTCATATCATAGATTTATTTAACTCCTATTCAAGATTTACTTTTCACATATACTTTGATTTCACTATGCAACTTTTTCTCTGATTAGAGTTATCATATATAATTAACACTTGGTCCCTACTCTTAATCTTATTTTAAAATAACAAAACTATTGAAAGTAAGAAAAGTAGTAACCTTAACATCAAGAGGTTTGCTTCCCTCAACTTTCTCATTCCAAGTTTAAGGTCAGATCACCCTTAGTCAAAATTGTCAGTACAAAATATCATCATGGTCAAAGTAACATGAACTTATAATCATCATGTAACACCAAGTGTCTCCATTTACTTCCTTCATGATTTAAAAAGTCATCATATATTATCCTTTTAAATATGCACTCATTCTACACTAATACAATATATCAATATTCTCTTTTCTTTTTTTATTGCATTTCCAGCTTTATCTTGAAGTATAAAATATTCTATGAGTATCATCAAACTATTTTAATCATGCGACATAATCATAAGGAAGGTCTTATCATAAACTAGCTATTTAAATCCTCCGAATCAAGTACCCCAACTCAAAGTAGTATCAAAACATAAATAATTAATTTGCATCTAAAGCTAGGGCCTGACACCAACTATCTATCCAACTTCCAATTTAGCGCTTGATTTTGGTGGATTGCATTGATGGAAATCAATGAATCACCTTTCAAATGTACTTTCCTAGCATTCATTTCCTTTATCAATTCTAGACCCACGAGAGCAACTCTCATTTTTGCCACATTTTTGGTAGTAATCCCAATGAATCTAGACCTTTCTACAAGTATGGTGTCAAAAGCATCTCTAGCCACATAGCTTGGAGGCCCCATCATAACTGATTTGTATCTAGCCCCACTCTAGAGTTTACCACATGACATCTTCTCTCAGGTTTCTATCCTAACTAGAAGTTTTGACACCAGAAATGGGTGGGGCTTTTAGACCTTTGAAAATCTTAGTCATTCCATCATCCCAATTGGTGAATACACTTTCCTTCAATGATTTGTTCGTAGTTTCCGAATTCACTAATTCAACTGTAGTTGTTTCCATATTGCAAATGAATTATTCTTTGGGCATAGATTGATCCTAAAATCCCTTCTATCCCATTCTTTCCAAAGTTCCCAAATGATTGTAGAAGGGATTATGTAATGCCCTGCCAGGAACCCTGAAGGAAAAACCCACAACAAGGGTGAAACATTTTTTTTTTAAAGTATAAACATCATAAGTGCATTTACACAACATGCATGAAAACACAAGCAAAAGACTTACACCCGAATTTCTTAAGGGTTACCGATGAAGAATTAATGTTCCCAAAATAAATTCCACAAAACCATAATTCCACATATGCATCATTAACTCAATGATCACAAGTAGCCATAAGTACATAAAGATTCATCATTGAAAGATTGAAAGGATACAATATAATTCCACTTCAAGCATTTACAAACATCATAAAGGAAACCGATAAAAACATCCCAACATAGGGTTACATTGCTCTTCCAAAACACAGCTTCTCAATATACATATAAAGATACATCTCAACCAAATACAAGGTTACATAGGATCAATATTACAATGACCACATAGGTCTCCAAATAACAATAATCTCCAATCATGAGATGAAGCATGAGCCACGAACCATAGGAACACCTGCGAAGCCAATCCTCACATGAAGGTACAAATCCGAACATCCAATGGGAAGTGGCACTACCACCCAACCATGTAATTCCCAAAATGGAATCACCCCACTGTGCTAGGAGATAGCTGAGGACCCTCAAATAAGCATAAGAATAACATGGTCGACCAAAATAAAATGACTCCATGACAACACAAAATGACTCCACAAAAGCCAGGTGACTCAACATCACAAACACATAAGTGAACCAAATGAGAGAGTGTCATCGCATAGCTTAAGATGGATAACATGGTACAACCTCCATAGGTCCCAGCTCACTGTCCTGGTAACCTCTCCCGAACCTCCAGTTCCAACTAAATCTCATGCGGACCCTACCAGCCTTTCGTGAAGACAAGGTGATCGATTTTCCATTCTAGGCCTTCTCGCAACATTATGAGCCCTGTACTAGCACTCACCTATGCACGAGGTACAATTATCTTTATTAATGTTATGATACCACACACCTAATCAATTCATTAGATTACCAGTTATTATCTGACTTTCACTGGGTCGTAATGCCTACCACTTTGGGCGCAACCCCCAAGCGAAAGCCACTCTCTCAAAGGACATTAAACATACATGGTCACTCCCCGAGGACCCTATGGTGAAGCAGGCAACCATAACACCACTATCAAAAACACATGGTCAAACAAGGACATACTGACTCTTGGCTAACCATAAGGCAAAGACACTACATGGTTAAGACAACGAAGCCAACATATATCTCTTGGTCAAAGGTACCAAATACGCCACCACAGGACGATTGAACCATAGACCTTAATAACACATAATACACTTGCAACATCATTGATTGACAAATTAAATAAAACACTCTTTCCAGCAGTCAAATTATTCAAATTCCAAATCAATATTCCATCAGGAATGAAATCCACATTAAACATTCAACCAAATAAAAACATGAATTCCAAACAGGCAATTTAATTCGTTTCTAGAATATAACCAAATTAACCAATTTGAATTCTTAATTCATGCCTTGATTCTCATTGATAAATTTATTAACCACATAATAAATATTACAAGAAAATCACCTTGATTTTATTCAACACAAAATCCATTCTAAAAAAATATATTTCATTTATTAAAAATTAACTTAAAGCATTGACCGGTTTGAACTGGTAAAGTACCTGGTAACACGGGGGTTAAACCAACCCGCAGCAGTGCCACTGTCGGGGGCCGCAGGTACTACCTACCGGTAGTACTGCTGCCGACTGGTAGCATGCACTACCGACTAGTAGTGCTGCTACCGACCAGTAGCAGGCACTACCGTTCGATAGCACTGCTACCAACCGGTAGCGGTGACTGCCGTCGATAGCAGTAGCTACCAATCGGTAGTACTGCTACCGCATAGCAGTAGCTACCAATCGGTAGTACTGCTACCGCATAGCAGTACTACCGACTAGTAGTACTGCTACCGTGCGGGCAGCAGAGACTACCGTCCCGCATGGTGGGACTAGCCTGCCATGCGGTAGGGATGGGCAAGGAGATAAGACAATAAAATACATGCTTCCCAAGGCATTAAAACCCAATCACCCAATCATTTAAGCATGAAAACAATTGTTTTTCAGAACATTTCACGACACACACATACAAAATGCCAAATCCAATTTTCTTAAATGGATATTTACCAACAAGGTAAAAGATGAAATTTAGTCCCACAAGAACCCCAAATCTATGCAACATGAAACTAGAATGCACACAACAAGCTAAATCTAGTTCACTCTTTCCAAATAGAAGAGGTAAACAAGAAATTGATTTTCAAGATCAAACACACAACAGAAAGAGAAATGAACTGTTTCCTTCCCAAAAGCAAACATGAGATATAGATTTCACAAAACCAACAATAATAAACACTATTTCTTTCATTCAAATCATTCCACAAACATCTACAAGAAGATTGCATAAATTTTCACACACAGAAAACAAACTGAAAAATTTCAAATAACAAATTCAAAACAAGAAGAGAACCTCCAACCTTGAAGCAACAACAAGCAAAGAGATGAAGAATTTCTAGTCATGCAAACCAGGTCGAATTTCCAGTTCCAGAATTTCTCTCCCAAATTCCCCTCTTCCTTCTTCCCATGTATTTTAGGAATAGCATGAAAATTCCCTTTCAACCTAAACTTTCTAGGTTAAAAAGTTATTCCAACCAATTAGATTTAAATATTTAAAAAGTAAAAACAATCAGATTTACCCATTTTTCAAAAATAATTCTTTTCCAACAATTAAAATGAAAAAATAAAAGTCCATTGGAAAAACAAAAAGGAAAGCTTTTACAAATTTCTATATCCAAAAAATACTTTCTTCCAACATAAGCATTTTTCATTTAAATGGCTAGGCAATTATTTATTTTGTCCCACAAAACACATTATGCAACTTAACACAATAAATTAAGCCATTTACCATTTAATCTAGCAATCATTAATTTAAACAAATCAATAATCACAGAGCATAATAATTAAATAATTATGCCAACATAAAATAGCATCATCCATTTACATTAAATAACCTTTAAATAAACAGAAACATGTAAAACCAAGAACGATCAAATGACGACTCTCAAATGACCAAACCACGACATCATGACATGCATAACAGCCAAACGGGGAAACACAACCGACTGACAACACTCATATGCATGTAACTGCAGTCAAGCTAGGGTACAACAACTATTTCCTCCACTCCCATCAGATTTATAAGGCATGCTCAGACCTGTGAAACCAAGTGGAGTCAATACCCAGTACCTACCCGGTACTAGTACCTGCAATATCCCGCACCAAAGAACCACATGTGCATATATATATATATATATATATATATATATAGACACACACACACACACACACACACACACACACACACACACACACACACACACACACACACACACACACACACACACACACACCAATGAAGGAGAATCATGACGTTCCCTGTCTCACCGGAGTGAGTGAAGGAAAATCATCCCCTTGCATCCCAATAAACTTGCCAACACACAACATATAAATAACGCATCGCAATATAAGGGAAAAGTGTCAGTCCATGATAATGATCCATAACATAACATTAATCGTAAGCATTGAGATACTGCATAAAAACATACACTATAAATCCAGATTAAACATGAAATAACATCACATGACATCCAAATCAATATACAAAAATGTTCCACTGAACAGTCAGTGAAGTCAATCAAAACATACAAAAAGAGGGTGATCGAGGAAGGGTACTACAAATTACCTACCACAAGCTATCAAAAGTTTATTTTTTGAACTTTCCAGGCCACATGGAAAACCATGACATGAGATTTTGCAGAATTGGACATTGTAAATTTGTTGCACATAAGTCTTTATCTTATCATTGACGCCAACCCCTTTTGTTTCATAAGTAGTACATAATTTGAAAGTTTTCTAAATGTAGTATCTTGGGTGAAGTAGCGGTATAAGTCTGGAAGTTGTGTGCAAAATGTTTGTGTGATGTTTCAGAAGTATTTTATGTTTTTTTTACATCGTCAACAAGATTTTTCATGTATCGGCCATTGGTCTCGCTATTTATTTTTGCTCTAGAGCATTTTGGATTGGATTGAGTACACACATACACATACACATACATATACACATACACATACACACACACACACATATACATATACATATATGTATATGTATATGTAATGACCCACTTCTTTTAATCCAAAAAACAAATGATTTTTTTTTTTGATGATTACTTATTCCCACTTATTCTTAATTATGTTTGATTCAATCACATACTCTGGGCATCTATCCAAATGGGATAGGCATCCATCCAACTGGGATGAGCATCTAACCATACGGGTTAGGCATCTGTCCATACAAGACAGGGAGTTTCATCTATCCAATTCAAGATAGGCATCTACCCAAACAGAGTGGGCATCTATTCAAAGAATAGGTAATGCTCTGGCCAGAGACTTTAGACTCATCAGGACCATTTGGGTCCCGAGTCACTCTCTAAAGACTACACTCCCCTACTAGGAATGCACCAAGTTCGCTGTCTTTAGGAGTATATAAAAATTTTAAAATAAACAAGCTTGAGTTTCACCTCGGAATTTGGCCTAAAGCCTCAGGAAGTCAAGCGAATCCATACGGGATCCCTTCTGAGTATGCATTGAATTACTTATAATCTTCCAATTAGTGTCACTATACCCTTTCATTGAAAGACCAAGGAACTTCAATAAAAAGTGATCAACTCATCCTTAACCAAATCCTAATCCCCATCCCCGAACGCCTGAGTACAAGGGACAAATCCATCCCTAGACTGCCTATATACCCGTTTCGGCATGGGATCAAGGCATAAAGTATGTAGTTCTGGTTTCTAACTATGATTTAATGTAAACTGTTTGGTGGGTACGCAACCCTTTCTAGGGTCAATGTCCCAGACAATTTCTTTGCGGTTGCTACCCACGATGGTAGCTCTATAGCAAAAAGACTCAAGGTGGCCTTCCGCTTGTGGTCTAAGATAACTAAGTCTTATTTCCTATTAAATACATCACCCTTAATCCATTATCATCCCCTGAAATCATTAGGATAAAATAAATTTTCAAGATCATAACACACAACCAAACCCTAATGGGGTTTTCTAAGGTTTAACTGAGCGGATGCAAAATTCATTCAATATTTTATCTTTTTAGATTATTGATCCAAGAGGGATTACCCACCCCTTGGATTTTAACTTCTAAATGACCCTTATTTATCCTCAGTGATTTAGAGGGACGATGCCATAGACGTCGTTGTTGCAGATTTATTAGGCATTAAGTGTAGTAGTTCAACACGATGACATTACTCGTAAGTGTGACCCATAGCACCATAGATACCGAACACCACTAATTTTTGGTTTCAACTCCTCTTGTTTAGTTATCTAACTAGGGATTTAAATTTGAATTCATGAATCTTAAATGAAGCGATATACCAATACAATTATGAAAACTAAACTATTATATACAAAGAATTATTGCTTGAATTTAAAAAATAAAGTATAAATTTCACGTAATTGAAGGGAACATAAACAAATCGACTACTTGGGAATAGTATTTTCTTCGAAGGAAAATTATGAAAATAATAATTTTTTTGAAAACTTGAACTAAATACATGAAATTACTAATTGCTTGGAAACCATGATACTTTCAAAGGTAACTTATGAAAATGATTTGAATTACTTGCAAGATATAATTGTTTTGGAACAAACCATTACACAATAAGTATGAATCCTAGTACTTATTTGCTTGAAATAAAATTAAATGATTGAATAGCAAGACTTTGGAAATGAATTTTAACACCTACTTGTTTGAAGTGAAAAGTATTTAATAATAAGCCCAACTAATTCTTCCATATGAAGTAACCTAAATTTCATCTACAATGATAACACTACGTTAAATGTGAATCCTAATACTTGAAAGGTACCGAATTGCTTGAAAGAAAATTAAATGATTAAATAGCAAGACTTTGGAAATAAAATCGAACTTTTATGTTTCATGTTATGAATAAATTAAAACACCATTAGCTTTCTTTGAAATAAAACAAGATTGAAAACTACAAATTTAAAATATTATTTGGAACCAATAGAAAATCTTAATAATAAATAAAAACTATATTTATTTCCTTTCTAAAAGACAAAAACAATTTTTTATTTATTTTATTTCCTAAGATATTACAAAGAAATAAAAGAAACTTCATATATTTTTTGAAATACAACTAAATAAATTTTATAGATCAAACTTCCTTAATCGTTTGGAGGAAAATTCACTTATCTGATAATGCTCTCCTTTGTTGAAGATCTTCAATCCCTTTGATTTCTTCTTGACTTTTCCTCTTGCTCCCTTCGATCCTTGTCCTGCAACTTGGTATAGATCTCCTCCAAAACCCCTAGGAAATTCTATCTCCTACAATACAATATGTCTACCAAAATCCTCCTACTACTAACATAATTTGCAAGAATTCAAAACTAATTATCAAAGAAAACAATGAACTCTCCCTTTTCAAAAATCTAGTGTTCAATATATAGAAAAGAGAGTCATTTTCCCACTACCATGTAAATTAATTGGTTTTGAGATTCTTTTCCTGAAATAATCCCATGCAAAAATGACTATTGTCATAGTGGGGGTTACGTGTAAAAATTTGAATTTGAGATTCTCTTCTAGAACCTTCTCATTTCCTCCTACAACATGCGCTAAATAACATACTGAGAAAATAAGTAATTTTTAAATTAATTTCATGCAAAATGATTGTTGTCATAGTGGCGGTTACATTTGACCATGCATTAAAAATCTGAATTTGAATTTTCCTCCATTTTATGAAATATGAATTTCGTAACTCCTTTGTCATAAAAAGGCCATAAAAAGAATTATTCTTGTCATAGAATAATTTTGTAACTCCCATGTCATATATTTGCTAAATATAATATTTATTCCTTAATATTTTGAAATTGATTTTTTTTTCTAGAACCTTCTTATTCTCCTACACCATGTGCTCAATTAGAATATTGAGAAAATAAATAATTTCCAAGTAAATTATGACCTCACATGCGAGTCACCACTTATTACTCATTTTTATTTAAAATTTTGGCCTTATTTAATTTATCATTTCTAACTCATAAAAGTAATATTAAGAATAATAGTAATAATAATAATAATAATAATAATAATAATAATAATAATAAGGATAATAATAGTATTATTAACAAGTTTTATCGAAGTCTTAAAAGAGGGTTATGACATCCTGCCCCCTTAAATTGTGCATCGTCCCGATGCACTTATTTAAATAAAGCTTAAAAGAATTAATTGCTCGTAATAGGTCTACATCAAAAGTGAAAACATCTATCACATCTCATTTGCGTCTTCATATATGACATTCGTTTCATCATATTGACTCCATTGTAACTGCATTAATCAATCTCATTGTTGTGCAATTGGTATTGGCACTTCTCCAAGACTTTGAATGGTCGTATTGTTATCCCCCCAGATTCATATGAGGATCATTTCTTGCTTCATCAAACCTTGGTAGATAATTTATCCTATTTGTTGATCATTTCCATTACAATTGCCCCTATTATTATTGTATCCATCCCTTTGATTTAATTAGGAGGTGACCTATTTTCAGATTTATTAAACTCTTGATACTTGTTGAAGTTTGAGTTCCCCCTGAATTCATGCTTCCTTTTGAAAGAACAATTCTTGTTAAAACTCTATCTTGTTGCTAGGGTTTGAATCTTCCTTTCTTGATTTAAAGATTTCTCATGTACTTCCTTCATCAACTTCTACCCTTATGTTGGTAATTATCCCAAAAATGAACTTCTTGGTTTGACCCTCCTCATCTTTTGATACATAGGTACATATTTTAGCAATTTGACAAACTTATTTCAATATTGTTGAACTGTAAAAGCCCCTTGTTGAAGATTATGGAATTATGTCGCCTTCTCATCGAAGAATAGTTATGATAGCCATCTTTAAAAGAAATGTTGAACAAATTGATCTCATGTGGTTATATCCTTGGTATACCCATTTTATTCCTTCGTGTTAATCCACCAATTAGTTACTCCCTTGATAAGTTGATAGGGACCCCATAATGCCTTAGTTGTTTCACTAATGTCCTTTAGATCAAATTATTTCTCCATTTCATTCAAACATTTTCTGCTCCTTCACTAATTTTTTTTCCATCTAATTTTATTCAAATCTTTAGATAGATCCAACATATTATTTTCCCTCTTATTATTCATCTCATTTTCTTGATCGCTGCAAAGATCCTCATTTTGATTCCCACTTCTCTTTTTCAATGTCATTCCTGATCTTATCCCTTTGCTCAGTTAATATATTGATTATAGCTTTGAATCTCATTGTTGATTCACTACTTTTTCTTGTTGATTTCCATCATCACTAAATTCTCTTTTGACTCCTTGTGGTGGTATGATTTCCTCTTCCACTTTCCTTACCATCTAGGTTTTTCTTGAAATTCAAATGTATTATTCAATCAATTTATCTCTACTACTTCCAACTACTTCTAAGATACTCTTCAAGATTGCATAAGTTGAAGTGAGCTCAAGGCCTAGACTTGAACCTTCGCTCTGATACCACATGTAATGACCCACTTCTCTTAATCCAAAAAACTCAATTGATTTTTTTATTTTTTTGATGATTACTTATTTCCACTTATTCTTAATTGTGTTTGATTCGATCGCATACTCTGGGCATCTATCCAAACGAGATATGCATCCATCCAACTGGGATGGGCATCTAACCATATGGGTTAGGAATCTGTCCATACATGATAGGGAGTTTCATCTATCCAATTCGATATAGGCATCTACCCAAATGGACTAGGCATCTATTCAAAGAATAGGTAATGCTCTAGCCAGAGACTTTAGACTCATCGGGACCATTCGGGGTCCTTAGTCACTCTCTAAAGACTACACTGCCCTACTAGGAATGCACCGAGGTCACCGTCTTTAGGAGTATATAAAAAAATTAAAATAAACAAGCTTGAGTTCCCCCTCAGAATTTGGCCTAAAGCCTCGGGAAGTGAAGCGAATCCATACAGGATCCCTTCTGAGTATGCATTGAATTACTTATAATCTTCCAATTAGTGTTACTATACCCTTTGATTGAAAGACCAAGGAACTTCAATAAAAAGTGATCAACTCATCCTTTATCAAATCCTAATCCCCATCCCCAAACGCCTAAGTACAAGGGACAACTCCATCCCTAGACTGCCTAAATACCAATTTCGACATGGGAGCGAGGCGTAAAGTATGTAGTTCTGGTTTCTAACTATGGTTTATTGTAAACTGTTTGGTGGGTACGCAATCCTTTCTAGGGTCAATGTCCCAAATAGTTTCTCTGCGGTTGCTACCCATGATGGTAGCTCTATAGAAAAAAGGCTCAAGGTGGCCTTCCGCTTGTGGCCTAAGATAACTAAGTCTTATTTCCTATTAAATACGTCACCCTGAATCCGTTATCATCCCCTAAAATCATTAGGATCAAATAAATTTTCAAGATCATAACACACAACCAAACCCTAATGGGGTTTTCTAAGGTTTAATTGAGCGGATGCAAAATTCATTTAAAATTTTATCTTTTTAGATTATCGATCCAAGAGGGATTACCCAGCCCTTGGATTTTAACTTCCAAATGACCCTTATTTCTCCTTGGTGATTTAGAGGGACGATGCCACAAACGCCATTGTTGCAACTTTATTAGGCATTAAGTGTTGTAGTTCAACACAATGATATTACCCATAAGTGTGACCCAGAGGCACCATAGATACCGTACACCGCTAATTTTTGGTTTCAACTCCTCTTGTTTAGTTATCTAACTAGGGATTTAACTTTGAATTCATGAATCTTAAATGAAATGATATACCAGTACAATTATGAAAAAGAAACTATTTGTAGCGTCCTAAAATTGCGACACTTGCAATTTCGACTGCATTTCGGTCTTCACGATGGCGACGCAACACGCAACCTGAATGGAGACCCCAAAACTTTCTCATGACACTGAAAAATGCATTTTTCAAAGCACCATTGGCCTGAACCTCCTTGCACCCCGCTGTCCCGGAGGTGGGACCAGAGCGCCCAGCGCCCTGGTCCTCCAGGACCATGGCGCCCAGCGCCCTGGTCCTCCAGGACCATGGCGCCCAGCGCCCTGGTCCCTGGGTCCTATTTTGGGCCCGGTTTCCTAAGGGGCTCAGGTCTTTTTGTTTGCAATTTGGAAATTAACTTTCCCTGGTCGGCCTAAGGTCGGGAAAATCAGTCTATCAGCCCTAATTGTCAAGTATATAAACTACATTTTTCTCTCTCATTTGGGAGAAGAGAATAGAAGAGATACATGACGGAAAAAGCGTGGAAACTATACTCAAGCATTCAAGCATTCAAGCAATTGATCATTCCAAGTCTCCATTCAAGGCTAAGTGTTGCATTCAAGTCAAGGATTCAACCATTGAAGAGGAGATCACTTATTACATGCTACATACTACAACATACAACATCTAAACCTTTGCACATAAGGATACAAACATCCTTAGAACAAGGTATTAGTACTTGTTTTACATTACAATCATTTACATTTACAGCACTTGCTCATTTCTTGGTTAATTCCAAAACTGGGGTTTGACCTAAAGGCAAACCCCTAATCCCTAACCCCCCAATCGTCTTCACTTTTCTGTGTGTAGGTTGCAGGTACATGGCTGAGATTGAAGATTTGGAATCCTTGTGCAGAGACGAACAGATCCCCCTTTGTTTCGCGGATTTTTCGGAGGACCGTGGCGCTGGGCGCCATCGTCCCGACAACTTTTTCTCAAATTTGCAGGACAGCGCCGTATCGACATTCTACTGCTAATTCCAGGTCCGCAGCTTCATCCTATAACCTAAACTCAGTTTATAAGCGAATCTTTATGACTTTCTATGCATCCTTAGCTTAATTTCCTTAATCAACATTCTTTACAAAAGAGGGTAGCTTTGCTTTCCAAACCCTTGAAATTCATTTGGCATCCAATCTTACATTGTGTGGGATTGAATCTTATGAGTTTCAACCCCTCTTTTGAATGTAAAGTCTTCCCCCTAAGTGAAAACCCATCGAATCCTAGCGAACCTCCCTTCTCTCTCCTCGGAGTTAGAAGAGGGGAGACCAACTAGGGTTCGACCGCGATTTTCCGCTTTACACTATTATATACAAGGAATTATCGCTTGAATTTAAAAACTAAAGTATAAATTTCACGTAAATGAAGGGAACATAAACAAATCGACTACTTGGGAATAGTATTTTCTCCGAAGGAAAATTATGAAAATAATAAAAAATTTGAAAACTTGACCTAAATACATGAAATTACTAATTGCTTGGAAACCATGATACTTTCAAAGATAACTTATGAAAATGATTTGAATTACTTGCAAGATATAATTGTTTTGTAACAAACCATTATTATGCCGCTAATGATTATAGAGATAGGATTGTTTTATGGGATTGGCTTAGATCTCTCCCTGACATCCCCTAGATAATTGCAGGGGATTTCAACATGGTTGAAAATAATTTTGACAAAACTAGTGGCCTACCTTTTGCATGGAACAATTTTGAAAGAGTGCACTGGAACAGGCTGAAACTACACAAGTCCCTATTTGATCCAATGGAGGATCTTGGACATTCCCCCCTCGACCTTTGGCACACCTAGTGCAACTATCAAAAGGGAGAGAATAGAATCTACTCTAGACTGGATCACTCCTATGCTAATAAAGAAAGTTTTTCCTTCCTCCTTGATGCCCGAGGTAGGTTTGTTTCTGTTTGGCCTACAACCCTGTCCAACCACCACCCTGTTATTTCTCTTCTTAATATTAGAAATGCTGTGAATACCCATGTCAACAAATCTAGTAATTTTCTGCTTAATACTTCCCTCCTCAAGGATCAGGATGTCTTGACCGCCTTGAATCTTATTAGATTTCTTAACCTTCAGAACAAGCTCCTCTCTTCTCATGTTGATAGATGGAACTTTAATGTGAATTCCTAGCAAAAAACCTTATAGAGTATAGGACAAAAAAATGCAAAAGACTTCAGGTTTGCTGAGAAATCTCTCACCAACCAGCTACATTCCTTAGAACTTGACATCCAAAACAACCCTAGTTGCACTCACAGGGTTGCTCATGTTGTGCATGCTAGGGAAGCTCTTAGGAAACACCAGCAAGTCAAGATCTGTGGGGCTATGGTAAGGGCCCACACCCACTGGCTACAATATGGGGAGAAGGGCTCCAAATTCTTATTTAATCTACTTAAGCATAAACAGTCCAAGGAAAAGATTGATAGGCCGATTATTGATAACAAGGAAATTATTGACCTTCCCAGTATCAAAGGTGCTTTTGAACTATTTTACAAAAACCTATTCACTTCTGAAGATAATGCCAATGCTAAGGACATTAGAGATAAGTGTAGAACCATGATACCCACTAGAAGCTCCCCTAAAGAGTCCATCCTCCTCAACCAAAGGGTATCTCTTGAGGAAATCACTGCTGCTATTAACTACCTGAAATCTGACAAAGCACCGGGCTCGAATGGCCTCCCTATTGAACTCTATAAGGCCAACCTAGAATGGATTTCCAATGACCTCCATGGTGTTTACTTTGAAGCTTCCGATAATGGCACCCTTGGTGCTAATATTAACAAGGGGATCATCAAGTTGATACCCAAGGATGGTGATAGGGCCTTAATCAAGAATTGGAGGCCTATCACCCTCCTCAATGTCTCGTACAAAATTTTGGCTAAAGTTATTGCCCTTTGACTTGAAAAGATCCTCCCTAAATTCATCTGCCTTACCCAAACTGGATTTATGAAGGGCAAATATATCCTTGAGAACCTCATTACGAGTTGGGAAGCCATGGATTGGGCTAGGGCCTCTAACCAAGACACTACTATTTTTTTACTTGATTTTGAAAAAGCCTATGACCTCATGGAATGGGACTCTGTCATCATGACATTATAATCCTTTGGGTTTTCGGTTAACTTTTGTAAATATGTTAAGGTCCTTCTTTAGGATGCCTCGGCTCAAATTGAAGTCAATGGATCCCTATCTCAAAACATTCAACTTAGTAGGTCTATCAGGCAAGGCTGTCCGCTTGCACTTTCTTTATTTGTCATTGCGTCAAATGCTCTATATTATCTTCTTAGGTACAATTCTCTATCCCCCTGTGTTAAAGGAGTTAAGCTTCCTGATGACTCCAACCTCCTCAACATCCAGTTTGTGAATGATACTGCCCTATTCCTTGAACTTTCACCCCAGAATATTGACAATCTTGTTCAAAAGCTTAAAACCTTTGGTATCATGTCTGGAGCTAAAATCTCCCTTGCCAAGTCTACTCTCCTTGGTTGGAAAGAAAAACCCTCTGACTGGCTCAGTCCCTATGGGTTTCAATGGGGAGGCCCCAACAAAATCTTCTGGTACCTCGACATCCCTTTCTCTGTTTCTCCCTCTCTTAAAGAGATGTGGCAATGGATAAAGAATAAGATTGACAAAAAATTGCATAGATGGGATAATATATTCCTCTCTCTTGCTGGAAGAATCCAAGTCTGTCAGAAAATTCTCTCCTCATATAGTGTCTACTACTCCTCCGCTTGGATGTTCAATAACTATCAAATCCTTGATATCCAGAAAGCCATAAGGCAGTACCTTTGGTCTGAAGGCAAAGGTGGAAAAAAAATGCATGTGGTTAAATGGAAATGGTGTCACATGACTAAGAAAATTGGTGGCCTTGGGCTAAAGGATCTCAAGATCCAAGGTATTGCCCTCACTGCGAAATGGATTTTTCATGCCTTAGATGGCATGGAACCCTGGAAAGTCTTGATTAGAAACAATATCGAGAGAGGTGTCCCTAAGAATGCTAAGTCCTAGAAAGCCCTTCCCCTTACTGACCTGGTGGCAGGTAGCTTTCCTATTTCCGTGCAAGGCTCATATGTCTTTAAGTCCATTTAGAAAGCTTGGTAGCATATTAGATATCTTATTGACAACTCTAGTGTTAGCAACAATGGTACTGTTCATGGGGAAAGGTCAATTTGGTGGAACCTCTTTCATGCTAATAAACCCTTAGCCCTCACTCAAGGCTGCTCGACCAAGTTTTGGGCCAGAGCCGACATCAGAGTCTTTGAGGACTTATTTGAGAATGATGTCTTAATTAGCTGGGAAGAACTCAGCGCTTCCTACAATCTGCCTCCCACCCAAAAAAGAACATACCATATGATAAAGAATGCATGCGATACCCTTGCTTTGCCCTCTATTACTGATCTGGACTCTCACCGATTCTTGACTTTCAAATGGAAAGATCGCTCTCTCCTACCCAATGTTAAATGCCATGCCATATATGACCTAATCTCCAATGATGACTCTATTATTAACCATGTTAACATGCTGTGGTACTTGGATCTGCCTGACAACTCTTGGTATAAGTGCTTTACTCATCTATGGAAAATCTCGGTTCCCCCTAAAATTTAATGTTTTAAATGACAACTTATTATTGACAGACTTCCATTAAGGAGAAATCCTCTCAGTACTGATATGTGTTCCATTTGCAGATTACTTGAGATAAACAGACACATTTTTTTTGACTGCTCCTTCGCCAGGGAGGTTTGGTTAATGTTTGGTTTTTGCATTCCTAGTCATGTGGATTTTTTTAACATTATTACTGGTTATATTGATGGATTAAAAAAGGATGCTAATTTATTCTGGTTTATCTTATCTTCTTATATCCTTTGATTCATTTGAAAGCTTCAAAATGAGGACAAATTTAATGGCAATGGCATATGTCTTACTAAGTCTCTTTGTAGACTCACTTTTTTAAAAATTGCTTCGCAGGTCTTCTTCTTGATGAATGTCGAAAGGCATAAGTTCCCCTAGTTCTTGCAAGATGGTCATGCCACTATGTTCATATATGAAATGAAGGATGACTACGAGTGTAGGAGGCTCGCGAACAACCAGTCTTCCTTTGAAGAGGCTCTAAAGAAGCTGCAAAAAGAGATTAACAACAATAGGATGCCCAAGGCTGATTACATTGCCATGTTGACTCAGATCTAGGATCAAAAAAAGGTGATTTGGATGGAAGGGACCCAAGGGTGGACCACTTGGGTCGATCCATTCGACCACATTCTGCAGTAGTGCTTTTGTTCTCCTTTGTTCTGTCCTTTTTTGACTTTGGACTGCTTTTAGTAATGTAATCTAGATCCTCGGTGGTTTTGGTGGTTAAGGCGTAGCCTCCCCTGTTTACAACTGGTTGTATTTTGTTTACTCTCAATATTTAATACAAATAAAAGAAAATAAAAAGATTACTTAATATTTGTCTTAAATAAAATTATCTTCACAAAATAAATACCCTCATGAAATTAAATTTAAATATGAAGGAAAGAATTTCCTTTTTATTATAGTGAATACTAAAATTTAAAATAAATAAATCAAGTAAGCAATCTCAACCCTTAGATTAGATTTGATCTTAGCCCTTACATGTAAGGTTCACCCACAACCCTAAAATCTTTACAATAATACTAAAATTTAGGGCTTTTTTTTCATTTCATTATGGTGGATCTTTGCAGGGAATAATGGAAGAAGAAGAATACATCCAAAAGAGTTCTACAAAATCTACCATGAGAAGGATGGAAGAAGAAGAATGCATTCCGAAGAGTTCTATGAAATCTACCTTGAAGAAGAATGGAAGAAGAAGAATGCATTCAAAAGAGTTCTAAGAAATCTACCATGCCTCTCTGCGAGTTTGCTACCCTTTGCATCAATCAGATTCCTATTTTGTATAAAACCATCTTAATAGGATAATTTTTCCTAGTCTTGTTTGCAGATTAATGTATCCAAATTTATGTAGATTTTGAAAACCCTTTTTGCAAGGATTGGATGACTGATTTTGTTGCAGTTTTTTTTTTCAAGTTTAGTTATTCTATTTTTATTTATTTTTAGATGAAACTTTAAATCATTTTTTAAAAATTTATTTCATTTTATTATATTTTCATATTAAACTATTTCTATATGAATAAAATTATTTAATTTACTTACATAATAAAATAGACTATTTCAGGAACAATAAATTCAAAATTACCTTCATGGTTGTTAAGAGTTTTGACAAATTTAGTTGAGGTTAAACTGTTCTACACAATAGTATAGATCTATAATAGTTACTCATATCAATTCTAAATTTAACTTTTTATATTTAATTTAACTAAGTCTAATTTTCCAATTACTTAAGTTCAAACTTTCATGCGAAAATCAAGCATGCTTGGGTCATAGCCTTCATTCTAAGCAACTAGTTAAGGTCTTTAGAAGAATCAACAACTTACTCTGCATAATCTACAAATTATATTGGATAAGCTACTGCATCATAATCAAATATTGAGACCAATGATGCTGGTACTGGTGAAGAACTAGATTTAAGAGGAAATTTTAAGATAGTATTTCTAACTATATTGCCTTTTAAAAGAAAAATTGTTAGAGTTGCATGAAAAGAGTAAAACCATATTTAATTTGGTTTTTATCTCATACCTTTTCTCTCGTAGATTTACTTTCCATTTCCAATCAATAATTTATGAGTAATTATTTCTTAGATGAAACTAATTAATTCGTTAACTAAGTTTCCTTTCTTAACCCACATATAAATCTTAATTACCTCTTTTCCCTTAGTTATAACTAATTAAATTATAAGTTTTAGTGAAAGTAATTGACAAAAAAGTCAGTTCAATTAATATAAATTATTTTCCATTGTCAATTTTAAGCAATATGTTTTTGTAACTTAAGTCAATTGCAATAATAATATTTCCTATGCAAAGCTTCAAAACAGGATAACCTAACAATTTTTCATTATTCTCATTTAGTATTAAATCTAGATAGTTATAATTTAGTAATATTTAATTTAATAATAATGGATTGATATCTTCTCTTGTTTTTTGTATTTGAAAAATTTATCTTATCATTAAACTATGTTAAATTGGGTATTTCAAGATAGATATGCAATGAATCTATTTCATATATTTTATCGATAAATCTATTTAAAAGTTTAATTCATAATTAAGATAAATGTTGTTTCCAATGAATATAATAGAACTTTTATGTTTCATGTTATGAATAAATTAAAACACCACTAGCTTTCTTTGAAATAAAATGAGATTGAAAACTCCAAAATTAAAATATTATTTGGAACCAATAGAAAATCTTAATAATAAATAAAAACTATATTTATTTCCTTTCTAAATGACTAAAACAATTTTTTTTTAATTTCCTAAGATATTACAAAGAAATAAAAGAAATTTCATATATTTTTTGAAACACAACTAAATAAATTTTATAGATCAAACTTCCTTAATCGTTTGGAGGAAAATTCACTTATCTGATAATGCTCTCCTTTGTTGAAGATCTTCAATCCCTTTGATTTTTTCTTGACTTTTCCTCTTGCTCCCTTCGATCCTTGTCCTGCAACCTGTTATAGATCTCCTCCAAAACCCCTAGAAAATTCTATCTCCTACAATACAATATGTCTACCAAAATCCTCCTACTACTAACATAATTTGCAAGAATTCAAAACTATTTATCAAAGAAAACAATGAACTCTCCCTTTTCAAAAATCTAGTGTTCAATATATAGAAAAGAGAGTCATTTTCCCAATACCATGTAAATTAATTGGTTTTGAGATTCTTTTCCTGAAATAAACCCATGCAAAAATGACTATTGTCATAGTGGGGGTTACATGCAAAAATTTGAATTTGAGATTCTCTTCTAGAACCTTCTCATTTCCTCCTACAACATGTGCTAAATAACATATTGAGAAAATAAGTAAATTTTAAATTAATTTCATGCAAATCATTGTTGTCATAGTGGCGGTTACATTTGACCATGCATTAAAAATCTGAATTTGAATTTTGCTCCATTTTATCAAATATGAATTTCGTAACTCCTTTGTCATAAAAAGGCCATGAATAGAATTATTCTTGTCATATAATAAATTTGTAACTCCCATGTCATATATTTGCTAAATATAATATTTATTCCTTAATATTTTGAAATTGAATTTTTTTTCTAGATTCTTCTTATTTCTCCTACACCATGTGCTCAATTAGAATATTGAGAAAATAAATAATTTCCAAGTAAATTATGACCTCACATGTGAGTCACCACTTATTACTCATTTTTATTTAAAATTTTGACCTTATTTAATTTATCATTTCTAACTCATAAAAGTAATATTAAGAATAATAGTAATAATAATAATATTAATAAAAGTACTAATAATAATATTAATAATAAGGATGATTAGGATAATAATAGTATTATTAACAAGTTTTATCGAAGTCTTAAAAGAGGGTTATGACATCCTTCCCCCCTTAAATTGTGCATCGTCCTGATGCACTTATTTAAATAAAGCTTAAAAGAATTAATTGCTCGTAATAGGTCTATAACAAAAGTGAAAACATCTATCACATCTCATTTGCATCTTCATTTATGATATTCCTTTCATCATATTGACTCCATTGTACCTGCATTAATCAATCTCATTGTTGTGCAACTAGTATTGGCACTTCTCCAAGAATTTGAATGGCGCAATCGTTATCCCCCCATATTCATATGAGGATCATTCCTTGCTTCATCAAACCTTGGTAGATAATTTATCCTATTTGTTGATCATTTCCATCACAATTGCCCCTATTATTATTGTATCCATCCCTTTGATTTAATTAGGAGGTGGCCTCTTTTCAAATTTATTAAACTCTAGATACTTGTTGAAGTTTGAGTTCCCCTTGAATTCATGCTTCCTTTTGAATGAATGATTCTTGTTAAAACTCTATCTTGTTGCTAGGGTTTGAATCTTCCTTTCTTGATTTAAAGATTTCTCATGTACTTCCTTCATCAACTTCTACCCTTATGTTGGTAATTATCCCAAAAATGAACTTCTTGGTTTGACCCTCCTCATATTTTGATACATAGGTACATATTTTAGCAATTTGACAAACTTATTTCAATATTGTTGAACTGTAAAAGCCCCTTGTTGAAGATTATGGAATTATGTTGCCTTCTCATTGAAGAATAGTTATGATAGCCATCTTTAATAGAAATGTTGAACAAATTGATCTCATGTGGTTATATCCTTGTTATACCCATTTTATTCCTTCGTGTTAATCCACCAATTAGTTACTCCCTTGATAAGTTGATAGGGACCCCATAATGCCTTAGTTGTTTCACTAATGTCCTTTAGATCAAATTATTTCTCCATTTCATTCAAACAATTTCTGCCCCTTCACTAATTTTCTTTCCATCTAATTTTATTCAAATCTTTAGATAGATCCAACATATTATTTTCCCTCTTATTATTCATCTCATTTTCTTGATCGTTGCCAAGATCCTCATTTTGATTCCCACTTCTCTTTTTCAATGTCATTCTTGATCTTATCCCTTTGCTCAGTTAATATATTGATTATAGCTTTGAATCTCGTTGTTGATTCACTACTTTTTCTTGTTGATTTCCATCATTGCTAACTTCTCTTTTGACTCCTTGTGGTGGTATGATTTCCTCTTCCACTTTCCTTACCATCTAGGTTTTTCTTGAAATTCAAATTTATTATTCAATCAATTTATCTCTACTACTTCCAACTACTTCTAAGATACTCTTAAATATTGCATAAGTTGAAGTGAGCTCAAGGCCTAGACTTGAACCTTCGCTCTGATACCACATGTAACTACCCACTTCTCTTTATCCAAAAAACTCAGCTGTTTTTTTCTTTTTTGATGATTATTTATTCCCACTTATTCTTAATTGTGTTTAATTCAATCGCATACTCTAGGCATCTATCCAAACAGGATAGGCATCTATCCAAATAGGATAGGCATCCATCCAACCAGGATAGGAATCTAACCATATGGGTTAGGAATCTATCCATATGGGACAGGGAGTTTCATCTATCCAATTCGATATAGGCATCTACCCAAACAAAGTAGGCATCTATTCAAACAATAGGTAATGCTCTGGCCAGAGACATTAGACTCATCGGGACCATTTGGGTTTTGAGTCACTCTCTAAAGACTACACTCCCCTACTAGGAATGCATCGAGGTTACCATCTTTAGGAGTATATAAAAAAGTTAAAATAAACAAGCTTGAGTTCCACCTTGGAATTTGGCCTAAAGCCTTGAGAAGTCAAGCAAATCCATACGGGATCCCTTCCGAGTATGCATTGAATTACTTATAATCTTCCAATTAGTGTTACTATACCCTTTCATTGAAAGACCAAGGAACTTCAATAAAAAGTGATCAACTCATCCTTAACCAAATCCTAATCCCCATTCCCGAACACCTGAGTACAAGAGATAACTCCATCCCTAGACTGGCTACATACGCATTTCGACACGGGACCAAGGCGTAAAGTATGTAGTTCTGGTTTCTAACTATGGTTTAATGTAAACTATTTGGTGGGTACACAATCCTTTCTAGGGTCAATGTCCGAGACAGTTTCTTTGTGGTTGCTACCCACGATGGTAGCTCTATAGAACAAATGCTCGAGGTGGCCTTCCGCTTGTGGCCTAAGACAACTAAGTCTCATTTCCTATTAAATATGTCACCCTTAATCTGTTATCATCCCCTGAAATCATTAGGATAAAATAATTTTTCAAGATCATAACACACAACCAAACCCTAATGGGATTTTCTAAGGTTTAACTGAGCGGATGCAAATTTCATTTAAAATTTATCTTTTTAGATTATTGATCCAAGAGGGATTACCCACCCCTTGGATTTTAACTTCCAAATGACCCTTATTTCTCTCCGGCGATTTAGAGGGACGATGCCACAAACGTCTTTGTTGCAGCTTTATTAGGTGTTAAGTGCAGTAGTTCAACACGACGACATTACCCGTAAGTGTGACCCAAAGGCACCATAGATACCAAACGCCGCTAATTTTTGGTTTCAACTCCTCTTGTTTAGTTATATAACTAGGGATTTAACTTTGAATTCATGAATCTTAAATGAAGTGATATACCAATACAATTATGAAAAAGAAACTATTATATACAAGGAATTATCGCTTGAATTTAAAAACTAAAGTATAAATTTCACGTAATTGAAGGGAATATAAACAAATCGACTACTTGGGAATAGTATTTTCTCCGAAGGAAAATTATGAAAATAATAAAAAATTTGAAAACTTGAACTAAATACATGAAATTACTAATTACTTGGAAACCATGACACTTTCAAAGATAACTTATGAAAATGATTTGAATTACTTGCTAGATATAATTGTTTTGGAACAAACCATTACACAATAAGTATGAATCCTAGTACTGATTTGCTTGAAATAAATTTAAATGATTGAATAGCAAGACTTTGGAAATGAATTTTAACATGTAATACCCCTCCCCTAATCAGATTTTAATCTTGGTTAGTTATCATGTAATCATGTTGTAGTCAGATGTTTTAATTAATGTGCATACCTATTAATGTGGTTGCCACATCAATTTGTATGTAAGTTTATTGTTTCTCCTGAATTATACTATTAATTTCGAGCTAACACTTTTATTAAATATTTATATATGTATGCAAATATGATTCAGGGTTGTAGGAGATTGCAGGTACAATTCCACATGGGTGCGAGTTTCGACTCCATCTGGGTTCACAGGTTTGAGTGCTCCTCATTAACCCTTAGAAATTGGATTCGGTGGTCGAGAGACCCTCATTTGACCCTAGTCGTGCTCATGTGAGCGTTGTCGGTCGTCTGTCAGTATTCCTTTGGTTGGGTATGCAGGTCGTTTGTTTGCTTGGCCTTCATGAATTGCGTGTTTTGTGTGTTGTTAAATTGAGTAATTATCTTTTTTATTTAATTTGATTAAATGTATGTTTATGCTTTAAAAATTAAGGGACTAGATTAAATAGGTTCCCTTTATGCGATTAGTCGTTATTTAGAATTGCTCAATTTAAATTTGTAGCTAGTTTAATTAAATGGTTAATTGTAATTGATTAATTTATTTAGTTATGTTTGTGGAAAGGAAAGATTTAAATTATTTTAAAATAGAATTAATTTAATCTCTTGGCCTTTTAAAAATAGAAAGGTTATTTTTTTTAATTAATTAAGAAAATCAATTTAATTAGAAAAACGAGATTAAAATATGTTGATATTGTTTTAAAAAAAAAAAAAAAAACACAAAAAAAAAAACAATATATTTTACCCTCATATAATCTTGGAAAAAAATGCTAAGTTGTGTTATTAAGAAAAAAATTAGAAATTACATGAGGGAGAGAAAATCATTTTTTGATTTGTTTTTTTTAGTTAAAAATAAAAATAAAATAAATGCTCTTATTATTAAATATTTTATGATTGGAAAATATTTTTTGGGGGAAAACCTAAAAAAAGTTTAGGTTGCATATATATTTTTCTAATTTATTTTATTTGGGGGAGTTCACGGGAAGGAGGTGATAGTCTGTGGGAAGAAGAAATTTTTATGCATGTTGGGGAAATAAGGATCTGAAAGGAAGGTTTGACGTGGATATCTAGTTGCATGAGCTCTTCCTCAAGATTTTCAAGGAAAGCTTCCATGGTTGGATAGCTTCTGCCTATTTTAATTTTTTGTATTAGCTCAATAAATTTCTTCCTTTCTCTGTAGTTTTCTGTGTGTCTGTAAATCAATAATTGGAATATGGTTGTATCTCCCATTTTTGGTTGAGCTTTGTTTTTTTTTATTTAGGATTATATGTTTTTGGTTTTTCAGTTTGAGTCAGAGGGGTTATGCTGGCAAAATTTTGTCAGGATTACCCTCCTGTGTTTTCAGCCTTTGTGTTTCATTCTGGAAGTTTCATTTTGGAAGAATGAGGAATAGAGTTAAATTTCTTCCTTTTCTCATTCTTTTGTTGCCAAAATTTATTTGAAAAGTTCAGCCAATTTGGCTCTATAGAGTAAATTGAATTGGGTTTTGGTGTTTTCTCAATCTCTGTTTGATCTTAGAGATTGGAGTATTCTGATATACTCCTTTACCAATAATTAATTTTGTGGGGTTATAGTTTTATTTGTTTAAAAATAATAATAATAATAAAAGTCTCTGTGAGACTGGTTTATTTTTTTTGACTGTTTGTTTTTTCATAATAAATAAAATTAAAAATAAAAAAAATATAAAAAAATAAAAATAAAAAAATAAAAAAAATGAAAAGAAAAAGAAAAGGGGTAGCTTGCCCCCACAGGCAGCATCGCTACCTTTGGGTAGCTACGCTACCAATAGGTAGCACCTGCTACCTTTTGGTAGCAGCGCTACCATGGGTAGCGTGAGCTGCCAAGGGGGGGGCCCACGTGGGTACCCTCCCCCTTATTTTTTATTTTTTAAAAAATTGTTTATTTAAATTTTTTTTTTCTTTTAAAAAAAATTATATATATATATAATAGTTATATATTATTTAAATGTTAAATTTTAATAAAGATTTAATGATAAATTTTATTTATTAAATTATTAATTAATGTATATATAATTAATGAGTAATTTTTATATATATATATATTAATTAATGTTTAATTTTTTTTTTGGATACTTGCAGGAAGTATATTATTTGGAAAAGATAAAATAATATTTTATTTAAAAAAATTGAAAATAAATATATTTATTATTTATTAATTGTTTATATTTTATTAATTATGGATTAATAAATATATAGTAACTAATATTTAATTTTGGTATTTTTCTAGAATATATGCGTAAGAGAATAATGGTTAAGTTGGGTACAGACTATCTTTATTTTGGGTTCCTTATTTGCATATGTTTCCTTGATCTGTATAGTGTAACTGGGCTCTAGGAAAGACGAATTTGGAAAGATTGTTTTTGAGCTAGTATGACCACAATGTTTCATTTAGAGATTAAATAGCATATTTATTTGGTTAATATATATATATATAGAGTTATATTCATGTGAACTTGGTGTAAAAACTCGCAATGATGTAATTATGTTATGTTTAGATGCAACGAGCTTAGTGAGTTAGAAAACCAAGAACAACTTGTACCTAGATGAGGTAGATAACTGCAATCTAACTTAGATCATTTAGAAAACTTGATCGACTTTATTATTTAGATCAATATGGTAAAAGATTGTCCTCTACCTGTTAATACCTATGCAAGTTTAATTTCTATATTCGCTGTTGCTTATGTAATGGCAAGACTTGATTTGTTTGTTTGGACCCTGTCGTTTAGTTGATTTGGGGTACCTGTTTATGTCCTTAGTCTCTAGTTCGGTTGTTGCCTTGTGATAGTGTTTTAACTGGTATTGCCCTTTATGCGGGTGTCGAGTGTTGATTTGTGGTTGTCCATAGTTGGTTAGGTCTCTATGTAGAGTACCGTCAGGCAATGGACCTTTATATTTTCTTTTAATATGTTCAATTGGATCCTTTTCTATGTAGGGATCATTTATGTATTTAAGGACCGAAGTGGTCATTTGTATATTGGTTATGTTCGCCTTGATGGCAGGATTGTAAAAGATGTGAACCTTATGTATTCTTAACTTATTTAAATGATCAGAGGGGTCTTGTAGTTGAGTAGACTCGGAGATGTAGCCCTTTAGGGGTGAACTCCGATATCAATCTGGTGTTATGTGTTGCTTTTGTTCTTATGTTTCATGTTATAGTGTTAGCATGTATGGATGACATATTGGTAAAATGTCTAAGTGGATTAGATGAAATTTATCATAAATGCATGTATGTAGTTGTCTCTTAAATGCAGTAAATTAGATCATGAAAGAATGCATTATGTTATTGTTAATGAAAATAAGTATGCATGAAAAGATCTCATTAGTTTATGAGGTAATTATAGCACGTTTCGGAACTAGATGCATGACATGTGTTTAATGTAAAATTGAACGTAATGAATGGTTTAAAAATTATTGGACGAACTCATTTGGTTATTTACAATTTAACCTTAATAAATGAATGTCATCTTATTAGCTATAATTTAACTATAATGGATGAACTCCTTTGGTAATTTACATTTTAACCTTAATAAATGGACTTCAACATATTACCTATATTGTAACTAAAATGGATGGACTCATCAAGTTAACTATATTTTAACCTTAATGGATGAATTCATATGTTATCTATGTTTTAACTTCTATGGGTAGATTTCCTCATGTTGACTCATCTTCAACCATAATGGATGAGTGCGTCCTATTATCTTTAATGTTAATTTGCTGAACAAATTATATCTTTGTTTAAAGTAATAACATGTAATTAAGTGAACCTGCTTAATTGGATCAATGTTGCGAGTTGTGTTAGATGTTAAATTAAGTAATCACGTTGTGAAACTCTTTAGGGTTGTTTTGTCTTCCGCTGTGTTATTTGAGCTTATGATAACTCATTGTATCATTATGTTGTGTCTTATTTAAACAAAAAACAATTATGTGCACTCCATTTGTGTGTTTTAGCTTTATCCCTTCAAGGTTTCTTGGCAAGGCATTACATTTGGTATCAGAGCCAGGTTGCAAACACTGGGATCTCTGGTTTCGCTTGTGCCCTTAGTTGGTGGGAAGTGTATCGACCTTTTGTCATATGCTTGTTCTCCTTGTTGTTTGAGTGTGATTTAGCAGACCTTAACTTGTGTGTAATGTGTGTGTTGACACCTTATTTTCACCTTCTTGATGTGGGTGCTTTGGAGTGATTATATGTGTTTTGTTTGCTTAGTGAGGTCTTGGTCTACGATTTCTCTTATTCTGAAGGAGAGTTGTATGTACCTTCCTTATTTGATTGTTGTACTCTTTTGACTAATCCATTTAGGTTGGTCAGGCTTGTCTTGAATCTAAAAGTATGAAATGTGCTTGTTTAAGATTATGATCTAGCTTAGTGTTGTTTGCTTGAAGGACTAGTATGATAGGTATTAAATGCTTATTATGTAGAAAATTGAATGATTATCACCCTACCTCCTCTCTTTCTCTAGAAATTAAAATATATTTGATATGTGTAATTATCTCTGATTGAGTTTTCTTTTTTGCGAGAAAAGGATGCGACTTCTTGAGCCCTTGTGTGAGCCTTATAACACTTAAGTGTTTTTAGATTATAAAAGGGCTTTGGTTTGAAAGTTCATATTGGGTATTGAGAAAAATTGTATGTTTACATTAAAGAATTCTTCATGTGTTTTGTAGAAGTAACGTAATTAAATTTGATCTTAAGTAATGTGCATTAATATGCAAATAGTTGTTATGTGAAACTACTTTGTTTGTAAAAGAAGTATTAAAGGGAACATGCTATAGTAGCTTTGAGAGTGTATTAATGTGGTCCACGAAAGATTGTTTTATGTGTTTCATTAAACCAGTTTGATTGAGGATTTATTTTAGCAATGGTCCATTGAACTTGCTTTTGGATATATGTAATTACTTTATTATGTTTAGAAAGTGCAAATAAAAAGCTTGTTTGATGTGCATGATTTAATATGTATTATTTTTTTGATAGCTACTCGCTTACCTTTTGATCATAATTTGATTTTCAATGATAGGTTGAAAATTATGATATGTGTATGTATTGTATTAAAGTAGTGAGTGTTCTCAAGAGGCCTTGCATCATCGATAAGATTACCTGTTTTGATCTCTGTTGTTTGGAAAACTAGAACATTCTGTTGCAACCATAATAATTGGAAATGTCATGTTAGGCTGTTTGGCATCCTTCTAAAATGGTAGCGAAATGAAAACCATGCAATTGAAATGATAGGCTTATAGTGAGAAATTTTAGCATGTAGTGTGATTTTGTTGATCTTGTGTCAATGTAGGAAATAGTTTGGTTACCAAACTCTCTTTCCCTTCTCTTTGACTAGATTATAAGATTTTTAGAAATGCTACTAAGAATGCATTGATTTAAAAAAAATAAATTTATAACACATATGAAATTGTATGTTTGCTTTTGGGCTTCTTATGGAAAGATGAAAGTCTTAAGCTTCAGAAAGAAAATTGCATAGTTAGTAATGTGAATTTGAATGCTTAGTGAAAATTCGAGAAAGATATAGGAATGATGTTATTTCCTTATGTAATTGTGAATTGTTAATTATTTCAATACTTGTATCTAGAATAAACTTGATTCAGTTAATCATGTGGGATGCATTATTTAAACCTTCATAGAGTAAATGATAGCGTACTGAAAAGTACTCCCTGTTAATGTGACTAAACCAGTACTGGTGTATTCGTGTGTATTGTAAGAAACCAGTGCTTATTATATGTGCCCATGGATTGGTGAAGTAATCAACCATGGAGGATATGTTTCTTATGAGTATGAGAAACCATACTATTTTTTTTGTGATGTTGCTTATTTGTTTCCCTACCGAGTACCAAACCTCGGGTTGTTGGTAATACAGTATGTTAAGGGGTAGTAATTGAAGTCACCATTCTTTGAATAGTATGGATCGGTGTATGAGTAATGTCAGCGCGAAGCGACTTTAGCTTCTCTATTTCGAGGAATGATATAGTTATACAATAAAACTGTATTGAAGTTGTACTCAATACTTTCCCTTTTGATGAATCTATTTATAGGTTTATGTGTGACAACCTATTCCTCTCCTTTATTTGAGTATATCGATGGCAGTAGTTGAGCATAGTGATGGTGTATTTTGGAGGATCCTTTGCCTTGTCTTCATGAAAGGTAGGTTTATCCACATGAGCTGCCAGTAAGTAGGTGTTGGTGGACATGTGGGTGGACCTTAGTCATGTATACCTCTGGATTACGATGAGTATCTTGAGAGATACATCGCTATGTGGGACGTGACCTGCGCGTGCTTATTTTCGTGAGGTACCCTACCATGTGGGATACGTCCATTGCATGTCTTCTCCACTTGGAGTATTTCCATGCCACGTGATGACGTGATGTGGGGTGATACCGAGGTAAAAACTACCATGACGTGTGGATGTGTGATTTGGCCGCACCACATGATGATCTACTGTGACAATTTTTTGATTGTTCCTTCCTTCCTCATTGGTGGCTAGATGCTAGTCACATAGTGATGTTATGTGCAGTTGTGATATTCTTATTTAGTTCTTTGTGGACCAGCAATTTATTTTACTTTGACTTTGAGGGTTTAGCCACGATCTTGTGATCTTTTGTATACTTGATTTGGTGTTGCAATTCCAGATTATTTTCTTGCCTTACTATTGGAATTGATTATTTATTATCTTTATTCATTTGTAATTTGGTGGCTAAACTGGTTTATTCTTATTGTTTTCGTATGTTGGTCTTGTGTTGAAATGTGAAATTTCTCTCCAAGGACGTATGAGACGGTCTTGGTAGAGTGTGTACGAGGAAGTTGACGTAAGGAACCTTGAGGATGGGGGAATGTGAGGCTGTGAAACAACTAGGAACCACTACCTACCTATGTGTGGTGACTATCTCTTGGAGGCTAACCACCTTACGCAACAAGGGATGTTCACGAGGGTCTTGCATGGAAGGTAGCACCGCTATGGTGTGCCCTAGCACCATCAAGCCATTGACTGATATTGAATATTTATGATCATATTATTGTTCTGAGATCAGGCATAGAGATGCTGATCGTGCATGGTATCTTTGACCGAGCATTAGACATGCTCACATGTGGCCTTTTGAGTTGTGCAATCTAGTTATGTGGATGGTTATTATGTGTAATCATGGATTAGATGGTGTTATCTTGTCACTATGTTATGGGACATAGTCATTGGAAATGTTCTTATATGCCTGGCAAGTGTAAACTATTGTGTTCTATATGTTGCTCTTACTGCATGAAAGTTAATTTGGCTGAAGAATTTGATATTGAAGCTAGTTTTATGCGATTAAGTTTTATGAAAAGATGGATTGATAAAAGAGATTGATCACGATGGCATGTTTTCTTGTCATACTTGGTTGATGAGTGTGGTAATTGTTGTCTATCTCTTTAATGCTTTAATTGGTGTAATGAAAGGGAGAAAATTCTTGTTTCTTCGCTATGATTGTGGATAATTGCAAGAGTATTTTAAGAAATGTATGGACTTAGATGTATCTTGCCAATGAATAATGGCATTCGTAGAGGATTTAGCAATAATGTTTTAATTATTTATGGAAAGATTCCTATGTGCAATTTGATCTTTGTTGAATGAGTTTCAGGGATAGTACGTGCGACATGTTCTCCGTTTAGCCTTACGACTTCCAGGAGTAAGTCGGAACCTGGGGGGGAGAATGTAATACCCCTCCCCTAATCAGATTTTAATCTTGGTTAGTTATCATGTAATCATGTTGTAGTCAGATGTTTTAATTAATGTGGTTGCCAAATCAATTCGTATGCAAGTTTCTTGTTTCTCCTGAATTATGCTATTAATCTCAGGCTAACACTTTTATTAAATATTTATATATGTATGCAAATATGATTCAGGGTTGTAGGACATTGCAGGTATAGTTCCTCATGGGTGTGAGTTTCAACTCCATCTGGGTTCACAGGTTTGAGTGCTCCTCATTAACCCTTAGAAATTGGATTAGGTGGTCGGGAGACCCTCATTTGACCCTAGTCGTGCTCATGTGAGCATTGTCGGTCATTTGTCAGTATTCTTTTGGTTGGGTATGCAGGTCGTCTATTTGTTTGGCCTTCATGAATTGCGTGTTTTGTGTGTGTTAAATTGAGTAATTATATTTTTTATTTAATTTGATTAAATGTGTGTTTATGCTTTAAAAATTAAGGGACTAGATTAAATAGGTTCCCTTTATGCGATTAGTCGTTATTTAGAATTACTCAATTTAAATTTTTAGCTAGTTTAATTAAATGGTTAATTTTAATTGATTAATTTATTTAGTTATGTTTGTGGAAAGGAAAGATTTAAATTAATTTGAAATAGAATTAATTTAATCTCTTGGCCTTTTAAAAATAGAAAGGTTTTTTTTTTAATTAATTAAGAAAATCAATTTAATTAGAAAAGCGAGATTAAAATATGTTGATATTGTTTTGAAAAAAAATAAAAAATAAAAAATAAAACAATATATTTTACCCTCATATAATCTTGGAAAAAAATGCTAAGTTGTGTTATTAGGAAAAAAATTAGAAATTACATGAGGGAGAGAAAAGCATTTTTTGATTTGTTTTTTCAGTTAAAAATAAAAATAAAATAAATGCTCTTATTATTAAATATTTTATGATTGGAAAATATTTTTTGGGGGAAAACCTAAAAAAAGTTTAGGTTGCATATATATTTTTCTAATTTATTTTATTTGGGGGAGTTCACGGGAAGGAGGCGGTAGTCTGTGGGAAGAAGAAATTTTTATGCATGTTGGGGAAATAAGGATCTGAAATGAAGGTTTGGCGTGGATATCTTGTTGCATGAGCTCTTCCTCAAGATTTTCCTGGAAAGCTTCCATGGTTGGATAACTTCTGCCTATTTTAATTTTTTATATTAGCTCAATAAATTTCTTCCTTTTTCTGTAGTTTTCTGTGTGTTTGTAAATGAATAACTGGAATATGGTTGTATCTCCCATTTTTGGTTGAGCTTTGTTTTTTTTAATTTAGGATTATATGTTTTTGGTTTTTCAGTTTGAGTCATAGAGGTTATGCTGGCAAAATTTTGTCAGGATTACCCTCTTGTGTTTTCAGCCTTTGTGTTTCATTCTGGAAGTTTCATTTTGGAAGAATGAGGAATAGAGTTAAATTTCTTCCTTTTCTCATTCTTTTGTTGCCAAAATTTATTTGAAAAGTTCAGCCAATTTGGCTCTGTAGAGGAAATTGAATTGGGTTTTGGTGTTTTCCCAATCTCTATTTGATCTTAGAGATTGGAGTATTCTGATATACTCCTTTACCAGTAATTAATTTTGTGGGGTTATAGTTTTATTTGTTTTAAAATAATAATAATAATAAAAGTCTCTGTGAGACTAGTTTTATATATATTTTATAAGTCTCTGTGAGACTGGTTTATTTTTTTTGACTGTTTGTTTTTTCACAATAAATAAAATTAAAAATAAAAAAATATAAAAAACTAAAAATAAAAAAATAAAAAAAATGAAAAGAAAAAGAAAAGGGGTAGCTTGCCCCCATAGGTAGCATCACTACCTTTGGTAGCGACTGCTACATTTGGGTAGTAGCGCTACCAATAGGTAGCGCCTGCTACCTTTTGGTAGCAGCGCTGGGTACCCTCCCCCCTATTTTTCATTTTTTTTTAAATATTATTTTTTTATTATATATATATATATATATATATATATAAAATAGTTTTTAAATTATTTAACTGTTAAATTTTAATAAAGTTTTAATGATAAATTTTATTTATTAAATTATTAATTAATGTATATATAATTAATGAGTAATTAATATATATATTAATTAATGTTTAATTTGATTTTTTTTTTGGATACTTGCAGGAAGTATCTTATTTGGAAAAGATAAAATAATATTTTATTTAAAAAAATTGAAAATAAATATATTTATTATTTATTAATTGTTTATATTTTATTAATTATGGATTAATAAATATATAGTAACTAATATTTAATTTTGGTATTTTTCTAGAATATATGCGTAAGAGAATAATGGTTAAGTTGGGTACGGACTATCTTTATTTTGGGTTCCTTATTTGCATATGTTTCCTTGATCTGTATAGTGTAACTGGGCTCTAGGAAAGACGAATTTGGAAAGATTGTTTTTGAGCTAGTATGACCACAATGTTTCATTTAGAGATTAAATAGCATATTTATTTGGTTAATATATATATAGAGTTATATTCATGTGAACTTGGTGTAAAAACTCGCAATGATGTAATTATGTTATGTTTAGATGCAACGAGCTTAGTGAGTTAGAAAACCAAGAACAACTTGTACCTAGATGAGGTAGATAACTGCAATCTAACTTAGATCATTTAGAAAATTTGATCGACTTTATTATGTAGATCAATATGGTAAAAGATTGTCCTCTGCTGGTTGATATCTATGCAAGTTTAATTTCTATATTCGCTGTTGCTTAAGTAATGGCAAGACTTGATTTGTTAGTTTGAACCTTGTCGTTTGGTTGATTTGGGGTACTTGTTTATGCCCTTAGTCTCTAGTTTGGTTGTTGCCTTGTGATAGTGTTTTAACTGGTATTGCCCTTTATGCGGGTGTCGAGTGTTGATTTGTGGTTGTCCATAGTTGGTTAGGTCTCTAGTTAGAGTACCATCAAGCAATGGACCTTTGTATTTGCTTTTAATATGTTCAATTGGATCCTTTTCTATGTAGGGATCATATGGACTGAAGTGGTTGTTTGTATATTGGTTATGTTCGCCTTGATGGTAGGATTGTAAAAAATGTGAACCTTATGTATTCTTAACTTATTTAAATGATCAGAGGGGTCTTGCAGTTGAGCAAACCCAAAGATGTAACCCTTTAGGGGTGAACTCCGATATCAATCTGGTGTTATGTGTTGCTTTTGTTCTTATGTTTCATGTTATAGTGTTAGCATGTATGGATGACATATTGGTAAAATGTCTAAGTGGATTAGATGAAATTTATCGTAAATGCATGTATGCAGTCATCTCTTAAATGCAGTAAATTGGATCATGAAAGAGTACATTATGTTATTGTTAATGAAAATAAGTATGCATGAAAAGATCTCATTAGTTTATGAGGTAATTATAGCACGTTTTGGAACTAGATGCATGGCATGTGTTTAATGTAAAATTGAACATAATGAATGGTTTAAAAATTATTGGATGAACTCATTTGGTTATTTACAATTTAACCTTAATAAATGAACGCCATCTTATTAGCTATAATAAATAACTATAATGGATGAACTCCTTTGGTTATTTACATTTTAACCTTAATAAACGGACTTCAACATATTACCTATATTGTAACTAAAATGGATGGACTCATCAAGTTAACTATATTTTAACCTTAATGGATGAATTCATATGTTATCTATGTTTTAACTTCTATGGGTAGATTTCCTCATGTTGACTCATCTTCAACCATAATGGATGAGCGTGTCTTATTATCTTTAATGTTAATTTGCTGAACAAATTATATCTTTGTTTAAAGTAATAACATGTAATTAAGTGAACCTGCTTAATTGGATCAATGTCGTGAGTTGAGTTAGATGTCAAATTAAGTAATCACGTTGGGAAACTCTTTAGGGCTGTTTTGTCTTCCGCTATGTTATCTGAGCTTATGATAACTCATTGTATCATTATGTTGTGTCTTATTTTAAAAAAATAAAATTTATGTGCACTCCATTCGTGTGTTTTAGCTTTATCCCTTCGGGGTTTCCTGGCGGGGCATTACATAACACCTACTTGTTTGAAGTGAAAAGTATTTAATAATAAGCCTAACTAATTCTTCCATATGAAGTAACATAAATTTCATCTACAATGATAACACTACTTTAAATGTGAATCCTAATACTTGAAAGGTACTAAATTGCTTGAAAGAAAATTAAATGATTAAATAGAAAGACTTTGGAAAAGAGTTTAACATTTATCAAACTTAACACACTATACCATAATTTAAATAATTTGAAGGAACTTACATTTCATTTAATAATAAGAAAAATGTTTAATTAATAATAATTTATTTCATATGTTATTTGATCTCTTAATTATAATTCATCGCCAACATATTACTTTTAAATAACTCCTTATCCATTTTTATCCCAAATATAAGGATTATATAGCATTTAAATAATTTTTAAAAGTAACGTCTTATTTAAATAATTAGAGAGCACATGATAAGGTCAAAAGTAAACTTTACCTAGCTATAGCTCTATTTATTTGAGATTAAACTATTTTTTACAATAGTATAGATCTATAATAGTTACTCATATCAATTATAAATTTAACTATTTATATTTAATTTAACTAAGTCTAATTTTCCAATTACTTAAGTTCAAACTTTCATGCGAAAATCAAGCATGCTTGGGTCATAGCCTTCATTCTAAGCAATTGGTTAAAGGTCTTTAGAAGAATCAACAACTTACTTTGCAGAATCTACAAATTATACTGGATAAGCTATTGCATCATAATCAAATATTGAGACCAATGATATTGGTGCTGGGGAAGAACAAGATTTAAGGGGATATTTTAAGATAGTATTTCTAATTATATTGCCTTTTAAAAGAAAAATTGTTAGAGTTGCATGAAAAGAGTAAAACCATATTTAATTTGATTTTTATCCCATAGCTTCTCTCCTGGATTTACTTTCCATTTCCAATCAATAATTTATGTGTAATTATTTCTTAGATGAAACTAATTAATTCATTAACTAAGTTTCTTTTCTTAACCCACATATAAATATTAATTACCTCTTTTCCCTTGGTTATAACTAATTAAATTATAAGTTTTAGTGAAAGTAATTGACTAAAAAGTCAGTTCAATTAATACAACTTATTTTGTATGTTCAATTTTAAACAATATGTTTTTGTAACTTAAGTCAATTGCAATAATAATATTTCCTATGCCAAGCTTCAAAATAGGATAACCTAACATTATTTCATTATTCTCATTTAGTATTAAATCTAGATAATTATAATTTAGTAATATTTAATTTAATAATAATGAATTGACATCTTTTTTTTTTGTATTTGAAAAATTTATCTTATCATTAAACTATGTTAAATTGGGTATTTCAAGATAGATATGCAATGAATCTATTTCATATATTTTATCGATAAATCTATTTAAAATTTTAATTCATAATTAAGATAAATATTGTTTCCAATGAATATAATCGAACTTTTATGTTTCATGTTATGAATAAATTAAAACACCACTAGCTTTCTTTGAAATAAAATGAGATTGAAAACTCCAAATTTAAAATATTATTTGGAACCAATAGAAAATCTTAATAATAAATAAAAACTACATTTATTTCCTTTCTAAAAGACTAAAATGGGTTTTTTTTTTTCTTAAGATATTACAAAGAAATAAAAGAAATTTCATATATTTTTTGGAATACAACTAAATAAATTTTATAGATCAAACTTCCTTAATCGTTTGGAGGAAAATTCACTTATCTGATAATGCTCTCCTTTGTTGAAGATCTTCAATCCCTTTGATTTCTTCTTGACTTTTCCTCTTGCTCCCTTCGATCCTCGTCCTGCAACCTGGTATAGATCTCCTCCAAAACCCCTAGAAAATTCTATCTCCTACAATACAATATGCCTACCAAAATCCTCCTACTACTAACATAATTTGCAAGAATTCAAAACTACTTATCAAAGAAAACAATGAACTCTCCCTTTTCAAAAATCTAGTGTTCAATATATAGAAAAGAGAGTCATTTTCCCACTACCATGTAAATTAATTGGTTTTGAGATTCTTTTCCTGAAATAATCCCATGCAAAAATGACTATTGTCATAGTGGGGGTTACATGCAAAAATTTGAATTTGAGATTCTCTTCTAGAACCTTCTCATTTCCTCCTACAACATGTGCTAAATAACATATTGAGAAAATAAGTAATTTTTAAATTAATTTCATGCAAAATGATTGTTGTCATAGTGGCGGTTACATTTGACCATGCATTAAAAATCTGAATTTGAATTTTCCTCCATTTTAACAAATATGAATTTCATAACTCCTTTGTCATAAAAAGGCCATGAATAGAATTATTCTTGTCATAGAATAATTTTGTAACTCCCATGTCATATATTTGCTAAATATAATATTTATTCCTTAATATTTTAAAATGAATTTTTTTTCTAGAATCTTCTTATTTCTCCTACACCATGTGCTCAATTAGAATATTGAGAAAATAAATAATTTCCAAGTAAATTATGACCTCACATGCGAGTCACCACTTATTACTCATTTTTATTTAAAATTTGGACCTTATTTAATTTATCATTTCTAACTCATAAAAGTAATATTAAGAATAATAGTAATAATAATAATATTAATAATAGTAATAATAATAATATTAATAATAGTAATAATAATAATTATAATAAGGATGATAAGGATAATAATAGTATTATTAACAAGTTTTATCGAAGTCTTAAAAGAGGGTTATGACAATATATGTGTATATATGTATATGTGTATATGTATATGTGTATGTATATGTGTATATGTATATGTATATATATGTATATATATGTAATATATACATATATATACACACATATATACATATATACACACACATGTGTGTGTATGTATACATATACATATGTATATATACATATATATGTATGTATATGTATGTATATATATGTATATATGTATATGTATGTATATATATGTGTATATATTCACACATATACATATATACATGTATATACACACATATGCATGTGTATATATATACACACACACACATATATATACATGTACATGTATATATATACATATATATGTGTGTATACATATACATATACATATATACATACATATATATGTGTATATATGTGTATTTATATATATATATGTACATGTATATATGTATATATGTGTGTATATATACATATACATATATGTATGTGTATATATATGTGTGTATATGTATATATACACACATATATATACCTATAGATACATATATGTACATCTATATGTACATGTATATATGTATATATACATATAAATATACATATAAATATACATATACATATACATATACATATATGTACACACACACACACACACATATATATGTATATGTATATATACATATACACATACACATGGGTGGCTGCAAGAAGTTGAGTCTCACTTTTGGGCAAAAAGTGGAAGTGTTTTATCTGTTTTTCAAAATTTCTGTCGATTGATGTCAAAATTTGAGGGACTTAGAGATTGAATCTCAGAAGACTTCACAAATAGAAAATGTAGTGTTCAGAGTCTACTTTTCAAATATGTAATTTATTTCAATACCCACATGGTAGAAATTTCTTTTTAGTAGGCATGTTTAAAAACCACTTTTTCAAAATGCCTGTTTCAGGACCATACCACACATGTGTATGTCCACTATTTTTGACGCAAATACATGAATTTTTGTAAATCCTTCTGGGAAAAAATACCCAAGACACCAAATATTGATAAAAATATTTTTTCTTATTTTTTTATTGAATATATATTTTTTTATTAATTTTTAATTGACCATAAAGTAGATTTTCAAAACATCAGGTGTACGACCACCATAATTTGATGAAAATATCATATTTTTTAAATTTTAATTTTTTTATCTTTAAAATAATTTTATGTAGATTGATGTCATATAATTTATTTTTCTAAAACTTAAAAACAAAAAAGTTATTAAAGTTTTAATAAACCTTAGTATTTTAGGTTTAGGTACCACTTTTGATTAATAAATAATGCAAAAATAGTAAAATAATCTTATCACTATGAAATTTATATTTTTGAAATCAGGATACTGAGAACTTTAATGGGTTTTCGTTTCATAAAAAAAATTAATCATGAAGGCCCTCAAAAAATTAGGGCAAGGAAAAAATATGATATTCTTTTGCCTTAGCCATTTTTTGGGGGTTCAATCATAGGCTTGGTCCCACCAAGCCCAAGCCGAAGCCAAAACCGAGGCATAGGGTTGTTTATCACTCCACCTTTTATGAAACGGGCACACATTATTTAAAATTAAAAAAACGGGCACCCGTTTCAAAATTTATAGCATATTAAGAAACGTGTGCCCATTTTTAGAAATGTGCACCCGTTTATAAAAATGTGAACCCATTTTTAAAAGCATGTGCCCGTTTCTAAAAATTGTGCAACCATTGTTGTGCGGGGGTCTGATCCTAAACGTGTACCCATTTTTCAAAACGTGCACCCATTTTATTTCTATGGGTCGAGGCCCCGAAGCTAAACAAGTGCCCGTTTCTAACGACAATTTTTTTTTCTCGTAGACTTCCACACACACACACACACACACACATATATATACACACACATACACATACACATATTGTAGACCCCTAAAAATGTCTCATTAATTCTACACTAATTATTCATCTATTTAATTAAGTAATTCTTTAATTATTTGATTAAACTAACTATTTCTTCTAATCATCGTCCTTCAACACTTCTAATTATTCTATTTCTATTCTCAAATCATTTTAATCAGTTAACCCTATCTCAATTATTCAATTAATTACAACCTTTTCCTTAGTTAAATAATCTTTATTATTTAATTAATTCAATCTCCTAAGTTTAAATAGTTTCATTTAGATCATTTAAATTAATTAATTAAATTCATCCAATTCCCCAAATTATAATTCCAATTAATTCCATCTAATTTCATGTCATATTTCCCCCAAATTTGAATTTCACTTCATTTCAATTAATTTCACATTCTCCAAATTCACATTTCACCAAATCTGAATTTTAGTTAATTTCATGTTTATTTTAGCATTCAAATGGCCAAATTCAAATTCAAATCCAAATTGAAAATGAAAATCTAATTCAATTTCAAATTTCTACAACACGTGCTAAAATCAGAATTGATTGATCAAATCGGTTGTCTAATCAGTTAACTCATCAATAATCCCTTTTAACTCTCAATCACCTTTTTCTAACTAATCCATCTATTTAGTCTACTGATCAATCAATCCACTTATCTCTCCAATCAATTCAGTCTTCTAATCAATCAATCTAGTCAACTAGACAATCAATTGAGTTCACTCTCCAATCAATTTTGTTAACGGATCAATCTATTTTGTTAACAAATCAATCATGACTAGTTTAATGATCAATCAATTTTAGTTATCTATCAATCAACGCTTGAGTTCTATTTCTCTCCTCCTTTGTGTTGAAAATCTATAAATTCAACCTCTTTTCAACAATTGAATCTAGAATCTAGCTTTTTCATAATCACAGTCTTCAAAGTATTTGTATGCAGCAAAATGGTGCAATACCTGAGATCCACCAACCACTCAAATTAGAGAAGCACAATGGAAGCAAAGATACAGAATGAGGGAGTTCTTCTTTCAATTCATTTCTTATTTCATATTGATTTTCATTGATTATGTTCGTTTGTTTGTTAATTAGTTAGGAATTGGTGATTCATTCTTACTTGCTAATTAGCTTAATACATATGACATTCAGGTGTAGAAGCGATGGTGAACCCGATGTGAATCATGCTAACCTAAATTTTATGTTTTAAATGACTTTGCAGATCTGTGCATGGTGAACAAGACCCAAATTGTGCACTCAATCACACAAAAATTCGCAATTGCTAGTATTGCACCACAATTGCTAGTATAATACACCGCAATTGATCAGACATCATACCGTAATTGTAAAAGTGTCACAATTTCCGTAAAGGGTTACAAAATCAAATTGTCTTGTGTCATTTCTTCATTATCTAGTCTTGCACATCTAACCCAAAAATTTCATCAAATTCTGAAAAATTCAATTTCTACATATAAGATGTATTTAATCCAATGGCAAGAAAGATGAGTTTCAAAATTTTAGGTGCAAGGAAGGCAAAACAGAATAGGAGACAACAAAGGACATATCAAAGGCTCCTAAAGGCAGAAAGGGAGCTCTGTGAAATCAAAGAAAAAGAGGAGTGATGCCTTCCTAAGTGGACAAGGTTAGCAAATGACAAACAACACACAAAAACCAAAAGATCGTTAGTGTTAGTCAATCAAAAACTAATTTAAAAAGGCATACCAAGAGAGACACTAAAAACATGCTAATATATCTAACTAAAGAAACAAAGATAATGAGACATCTCCAAATGCCTCTTAGCATGGTCTTGGCTCCTTTCTCCCTTGTTCCTCTCCTCTCCAAGTTCCAAAATAGTGTAGCTCTCAGTAGCTTTTTGCACTATGGATGCTTATGGAGGATTGAGATTGTAGTATAGTGCTTCAAATGTGAAATGAAAAGCTAATACTATGCTATTGATGCTAAAATGATTTATTTTAACCAAAATGACAAGATATTAGTTAATTATGCTAAAAATGCTCTCTTAAAATGCCTATAGCTTAAATGCATACAAGTTTTCAGGATCTGGATTATGAAGAAATGGGCTCTATTTATAGGAAAAATGGAGCAATGGATGGTTGAGATTGAGCAATCTCAACAAGGGTCAGGATTGAATGATTTTAAATCCATGTGAGGGCTTTCAACCCAATCCCAGGATGACAAGTGTCAATGTGAGATAGGTTGAGAGGGGAGGGAATAAGCATTAAATGCTTGATATGACCTTGGGAGTTAAAGTCAAGGTTGGTTGAATGAATAAACTCTTTATTGAAAGAATAAAACTTTTATCCAATGGATAAACTCTTGTGCAAATGTGAAATGGATGAATATGGTCAAAACAATAAATGTTTGGGGGGACAAGTTTGAAATAACCATAAATGGTTATGTAAGAGCCATAAATGGTCATGTAAGAGCCATAAGTGGTCTTGGAAGACTTTGGGGGTTAATTTGTTGAACACACAAAGCATTAAATGCTTTTCAAAGACTTTGGAGTCTTTGAGAAGTGACTCCATTTTGCTTAGGAATGTGACAATAATTAGGGGATGGATTAGGCTAATTAGGAAGGGGTTAGAAGAATCTAGAAGGGGATTAGATTTTGCAAGTGGATTTGGTGGGTGAGGGAAAATAGGATTTTATTAAAATAAAAATTTATTTATTTTAATAAATGTGTGCAAGTTGCATTTGTAGGAAAATGCAAGTGGGGGGGGGGGATATGATTTAAATAAATGTTTTATTTAATTTATTTAAAAGAGGAAAAGGGGATTTTATTAAATAAATAGCTTTTATTTATTTAATTGATTTGAATTTGATTTAATGAATTAATTAAAATAAATTGAATAATTTATTTAATTAATAGAAGAATGTTTGGAGATGAATTAATTAAATATTAATTTAATTAACTGATGGCTAGTGGATTTTTAATCAAATAAATACGAAATATTCATTTAATTTAAAATGGACAGATTTGTGTGACTACAAGGAGATTGTTCAATATCACATAAATATCCATCGTTTCTTAACCAAGTAAAATTTTTATGATGAGATTGATGTGATGGCTCGCGTGGTGTTGGACAATATCATTACAAAATAACCCTTCTATCTTTGTCTTTTTTTGTTGTTTTTAAAAATTCAAAAATTCAAAAATTCAAAAATAAAATAATTATTTTTTACTATGAGCAATTGATCTTATATCAATTTGCAATTGAGCAGTCATCACATTGCAATTGCTTAAATAGTAAAATTTCGCAATTTATGATACATCAATTCACATTTTCTCTGTAGGTAATTCGCAATTGTTAGATTAAGTTTTTCTTTTTCTATTCTGTTTCAATTCTGGTTTTTATCATAATATCTTTCTGTTTGTAAAAAGATAGAACTCTGTAATTGGAAAATTAGGTTGGATAGCCCACTATGTGCTTACTAATATTGTTTTTTGCAGGGGTAGGTTAGAAATTTGGTGCAAGTAAAATAAACCACAAACAACATGTTTTCTTTCAAAAATTGCTATTAAGGTTAAAAATGATCACCATGTCTCTGTGGAGCAACATCTCCACTTAGGATAGAAAATCATTGCAATGGAAGGATAATTTTTTTTTTTTCGTGTCTTCAAAGGGAATAGGTATTATGCTCTCCCCTTCAAGGGGTAATAAAAAAACCAGACTTTTCATTTATTTCTTGCAATTAAATCCTTTAGAAGGCCCGCCCTCCTGAGTTGCCCTTAGGGTGCCATTAAGGTCGGTGAGAGGGGAACGACCTAAGTGGCAATGACTAAAGCCAAGTAATCCAAGCCACTATAAATAAATGTGTATGCGATGAAAATCATATGCGACAAGTGTTTCATGTTGTCACAATGACATTGTGCCTCCTTTAGTGCCTATACGGTATGCTAAAATTTGTAGAGCGTAACCTCTACAAACTGGGAGACCTCCCTCAACGGGGTGTAAAACACTGTTGGTTGTGACCACTTGAATGAAACCCTTTCTAAACACCTTAGGAATTAAAAGACCAACTAAGTCAGTAACCAGACACTTGAATTATCATAGTGCAAGGGTGGGGAAGAATCCACCCCCAAGATACTCACCATATATCTCCGAGGATATTGGACCAATTGAGGAGCAATCTTCTTTGGTCTAATTTCTGGAAAAATGCAAAAAAAGGGGTGCACCCTAGGGTGTGACAAAGCTATTTGAGTTGACCGAGTATCAAGATGTGAGTTGTGGTAATACTTGTAACCTTTTGACCTTACGAGAGTCTGTTTGATGTGATATCGAATTGCCCCAATATATTGAGAGCAAAATGAGATCTTGAGAAAGATCCCAACATTCATGGAAATTTGAAAAAATTCCTTAAACAAATGTTCTTTTCATGATTTTATTCTTGTAATGTGACTGTTGTGTCCTTTGCTACACTTCAACAAATTCAAAACATTATAAGAAATAAATCACAACCTCAACAAATTCAAAGTTTCAATGTTCAACAAGATCAAACAAAACCTCAACAAAGTTAAGTGTCAACATTAATACCAACATCAAATCAAACTTTTGCAACATTCTAGAAATGAAGAAAACATCTTACATGTTGTGATCTTAGGTTCAAACCAATCAAGTAAACATAATGGATTGGCGTTATGCATTTCATAGGGAAGGTGAAGAATTCATCTCTTCCATTCCTATTACATTGCCATCCATAGAAACATTAGCTCAACAAATCAATACTTTGCAACAACAAATAAGAGACATGACTAATCCTAGCAACCATAGGGGTTGTTTAGAAAATATGATGAGGGAGTTGATAGCCACGAGGGAATCATTATCAGACCAACCTTCTTCTTCTTGTGAGAGCATTCAAACATGCCAACCTTCATTCTTTAACAAAATCATTCTTGCCTTAGTTCAACCAACATTAGAGTCATGTGAACCTTCTTTCAACCCAACATATCAATCATACCAATCATACCAACCCAACACTCAAAGTACCTCTTTCAACCAAAATCAAACCTCTTTCAACCAGAAGATCAAACCCCATTCAACCAAAGTCCAAATCAAAATTCACACCAACCCAACATTCAAACTCCTTTCAACCAAAATCAAATCCCTTTCAAACAAAGTCCAAGTCGAAACTCATTCAACCAAAATCAAACCTCTTTCAACCAAAATCATATTCCTTTCAACCAAAATTAAATCCCTTTCAACCAAAGTCCAAATCAACCACATCTATCCACCATTTCATCATCCCCTAAGGTTACACAAGACCAATCCATGCTATCTTCATCCAATAGCACAATCTCCCAAGGGCTATCCATAGCACAAATCCAATCTAATCCAATTCATGGTTCAAAGAGTCGTTCAAGATCATTTCTCATCAAGTCAAATGGTTGAAACCTTCCAAGAATCTCCCATGAATATCTAAACTCCTTCCCTATGTCAGGAGGACAATCCAAAATCAGAAGAAATCAGTCATAAAATAAATCAAGATCAATAACAAACCTTTTCATCCTACCCAGTTTTTGATGAAGACTCCACCTATCAAGAATCTTATGATGATCCCCTCATTCTTTTCTATTCCACTCATAATAACACCCTTGTTTCTCAAGTGCAAGATGTTCTTTCACGTACCATCCAACATCCACTCCTAAATAAGATCCCATTATCATTTCTCCTAGTCTCTCTCATGATTCCAATACACAAGTTGTTTATGAACCCCTTATCAATAAAATCAACAATCCAAATCATACTACACAGGACAACTTGTCAACAATCATATGTGCACCACCATCAAATACCAATATCGTGATAGAAATAAGAATAACACCAACTAATGAAATCAACACCCATACTATTACATCATCTTCTTCAAGAACAAGCATAATACCAGCTAATGAGATCAACACTTGGTTGGGTTCATCATACTCTTCAAGTAAATCAATAAATATAGGCATAGCACCCACTCATGTCACAACTTTGGAACCAAAATCTATTTTCCTCATACACCCACACTTGAAAGACTGGGGGCAAGAAGATTTACCACAGCTGAATTGGTTTGAAAATAAGGAGGCTATAACAGAAACTGTAGAGGGAAGACTCCCAGCCGCATATCTTGTTTAAAAAGACAGGTTCATCAACCTCTTCAAACAAAGACCAATGAATTATCTACACAAAGTTCATACCAACTCAATCAAAACATGCACCTAAAAAGATATTGCAATTAAGGGTGGGTTCATTTCAATTTTCAATACTGCATTTGCATATTTCTTTAATGCATTGCATATCTCCATTTCAGAGTGCATCATAGTTGCTTGCATATCACCATTGCACAACATATATCATTATTGCTTTCTCATACAATTGCATCAATAAAAACATGATGATTGTCTAAGTCATTGACCTATCTGCACTGAAAGGAATGAAGGTTGTCTCATTTCCTAGATACTTGTTCATAAAGTCTTTAGGAGGCCTTTACTCATTCATCTTCAACGTCACATTGTGATTAAGATTTATCCTTGGTTGGGTAGAGGTTTCACTATGAAGTCTTGTTACCCAAAATCTATCAATTGCTATATCTCACACATTAATCAAAATCTCAAAGTCATTATAGATACCTAGTTGGTCTGTAATGCCCCGCCAGGAAACCCCGAAGGGATTAAGCCATAACACAAGAATAGAGTGCAATAATTTTTTTTAAAAAAGTTACACCACATTAAGATACAACAAGATATCAAAGATTCAGATTACATAGCGGAAGACATCAACTAACACCTAAAGAGTTTCCCAATGAGATTACTTAAATTTCACAATTCACTTAACTCACACAATTAATCCAATATCTTAATAATGAGATAATTCTTACACAAGGATAATCTCTTTCAAAAGATGGAAATATAAATCACAAGACAAATTCATCCATTAAGATCTATTCATAATCTACATTCACGCTTTTCATTAAAATATAAGCCATGCATCTACTATTCTAACACACTAGAATTTTATCATAAACATATGAGATCTTTCCATGCATATTTAATTTCCTTAACCACAACTGAATAGATTCCATTACTCTAAGTTACATTCTTTCATATTCCAATTTACTGCATTCAAGAAAGGACTGCATATAAGCATTTAAAGTTAATTCCATCTTATCCACTTATACATTCTAACATAAGCTATTCATACATGATTGTGTGGGAGAAAAAGTGACACTAAGCAAACGTGCCCTAATCTCACTTTCAACCACACACTTGTGGAATACGAAAGAGCCTAGAGGTATCAGACAATTGGCTACTTCTTCTTGTGAAAGAGAGAGCCATGGGCTACCTATTAGGATTTCTATTCCTTTGTTGTAATTGAAAGATAAAATGTTGCAAGTTCAATCCCTAACCCCAAAGTGCAAGTATGAACTACTAACAAGATTGCAAAATTGAACTTAAATAATGGAAAGCTGTAAACACAAGGATAAGACAAGAATGAAAATGCGTACCCGGAGTTAAAATCTGACTGAAAATGTTCGGGACGGGGGCGCGGGCGCCACTGTCCTGATTCTGCCCCTGAAACTGCTCCGGAAACTGCTGTTTTTGCACTTTGGAAAAAGCTGTCAAAAATGTTGAAAATGTTGTCTGTCAGGAGGACCAGGGCGCCTAGCGCCCCTGTCTTGGCAGGACCAGGGCACCCCACGCCCCTGTCCTGGTCTTTTGCTTTGAGATTTGGTGTGTTGTTTGGTCTTCGTCTGCTTCTTCCGGATCTGTAACTTGCGGCATCGTCTGAATTCCGAAACCTGCACTTATATCTGAAAAGGTGTTGGGGCGGCTATATAGGGTTTTGCCTTAGTCAAACCCCCGCTTCGGTGATTTCCACCTCCACGAATAGCCAAGTTGTATTGTAAAATGTATTGTGTGTGCAGACCTAGTGTGTGTGCAAGGTCCTTAAATGCAAGAAAGCAAACTAGAGCAACCTAGAAAGTAAACCCTAAATGCTTGTAAATGATAATGTAAATGCTCTAAATCAAGATGCAAAGTGATCTAAAGCATGAATAAAGGATATATTGAAGCTTATGCAAAGACATGAAAACAACATGAAATCATACCCAACCCTCAAGGGAGGAGTACAAGCCAATCTTCAGTCGGTAATCTCCTATTGCTCTTCAATGTCTTCCAAGCCCTAAGTGGATGAATGAAATTGATGAATGCTTGATAGATGGATGTTGAATGTTGTTGAAGTCTTCAAAGATCTTCTCTTTCGCTGCATATGAGGTTCCTGGAAACAAAAATCCGATCCCTTCAAATGAGGAAAGAGAGCTTTTATGTATGAAACCCTAGGTCGTAAATTCGTATTTTGGCCGACCTAGAGATTGAATATCCCGCCAATTTCTTGGGGTTAAGCTTTATTTTATGATTGGATCGTTCTCCCAAAATTTCAGGAAAAATGTCCGGGACCATGTGCACCGGGCGCCACGGTCCCGACAACTTTTCACCGAATTTTCAGGGCCGTCGGATATGATGATTTTAGAGAGAATCCCGAAGTTACAGGTGATTTCGAGATGTTTTGACCCCCGAAACCAAGCCCCCAAGTTCGAAATAGGACCTAATTAGGGTTTTTGATTAAATGATGTATTGAAGGAATAAAATGCGAAGGGCGCGCTTTAGTGAAAGGGCCCAACTTTGTGATGTAGAGAAATGATAAAATAGAACCTTAGACCTAATTAATTTAATTAATTAAGTGCTAAAGGGGAAATGCAATGCAAAATACAAAATGCGCCAAGGCGGGTGCTAAACTAGGTGTGAAATTGTACCACCCTAGCAAGTGCGTACAATTTACGACGCTACATTTAGCCCCCACTTTAGCGGTCATATGAACACTACGTGCATATGCAAGCTAAAGTACATAAAAGTAAACATTATTTGAAAAAGGATATATCCATAAGTCTGTCGAATGAAGCCCCCAGTGGTATCTGCAGTACACAGTTAGGAACCGCACCCTACAAAACGCACGTTAGATCACAAAATCACCTAATGCTTACTAAGGAAGGTGATGAAAATTCGAGGGTAGGTATATGCCCCCCCCTGTTTCGGCTTGCTAATTTTAGTGAGTTGAAACAGGGTATCATGTTTACCACTTCGAATTGTTAAAGAATATTGATGATAAATGCTCACAAGAGGATTTGATATGAGATCAAAAACTAATGGAGAATCATTTGGTAAGAAAGAGGACTAAATCTCAATTCCACACAACAAAGAGTGTGAGGATTTGAGAGTTCTCTAACACAAGATGAAGGATGTAAATGGAAACAAAATGCAAAGAGAAGAAAAGAAAGGAAAAAAGCATGAATACACACATTGGTGATCCATGAGAAGAATAATGAGAGAGAAAACATGGATTTCTCGCCCCTAGATCTTGTCTAGGTGATCCATGGGAAAAGGACATGGAAAACTAGCCCCTAGAGTCTGTCTAGGTGATCCATGTAAGGGAGGTTAGAAGCACCTCATAGGAGTCTATGCCCGAGTATGCTACAACCTATATATGTATAGTAAAAAAACATGACATCTCGCTCTAAGAGTCTATGCTCTGGTTCCGAGAATGACCCATTGCTCAAAAAGTGTAATGTTTATGTCATAAGAAAATTAGAACAAGGATACCTACCTTTATTACAAAAGAAGATACCCAAAAAATGCAACAATGTCATAGATCCAAGCAAGAGAGTTTTGCACTCTTTAAGCAAGGATAAGATAGTTGAAAAGGGATATCTTGTAATATGTGTAAAGGAGATCCTTAGAGGAGAAGAGATCTTTGTACAAAAAGACACCTATCCCCGAGAGGAATTGTCTTAGACAAATATAACATCTTCTAGAATAAGACAAAGAAGAGAATAAGAATGCACTACTTCCTTCTTTTGCGAGGTGAAAGTGATTCTTAATGAAGGATGATGCTCCTTTTAACCTAATTGGGAGAGTGAATTCATTATGGATGTATTTTACCAAGTGCAAAAGAGGTTGTAGTCAAGGACTTACACCTCTTGTAAGAGAGAATCCTTGAACAAACAACAACAAATGCATACAAGGAATAACATCAAGTAATAAATTTCACACCATCCACGAAATAGGAAAAAGTGGATCCTTAGATAAAAATAAGGAAAGATCATTGCCTCAATGAGGACTTACACAATCTTCTAGGAAGAGATTTGGACATAAGAAAAAGAAGATATGTATGAAATCACTCTTGTCCCCATAGGAACAAGAAATAACATAGAAGATTAGGCTATTCTGTTGCTTCAAAAATATGATTGCACTTGAAATTGTATCATCATGAATGACAATGAGCCCCCAGTAAATGAGCTACCAATGTCACATAATGATGAGCAACATAATAGCCATTAATGTTATTTAAAGACATGATGGATTGAATGAGGTATTTGAATATGACATGCTAAATGCTCAACTATAAGTGAGATCAAAAACATGTGTAAAATGATAAAAATTGAAGAAGAAAAGTCACATGAAATCTTAGAAGAGGGATGAGTGTAATTTATTAGAGCCTTATCCCTGGGGAAAAGGACTTTATGATGAATAGGAGATAAAGATTCATAAGTAGATTTAGAAATTCGAGGGGATTCATAAAGAGATTTGTTCATCACCAAGATTTCCTTATGAGGGGAATGAGAGTTGATAGAAGTAGAAGATGATTTAGTTGAAGTGAGATCATCATCACTACTAAATATAGCATTCACATTAAGAGATGGTCTTTTAGATGCTTTAGTGTGTTTGCAGGGATTATAGCCAAGTCCAAAGGCATAATTGTGAAAATTAGTCTCTAGAGGAACTTTTATCCCTTGTTCATGAGCACCACAACCATTTCCATGATACCCATGCTTAGCAAAAATGCGAAAACCACGACCATAACGATCAGCCATTTCAGGAAGAGAGGGTGGTTTTTCATAAGACAGAGAATCAAACTCTTCATAATTAGAGGTGTGAGGAGAAGAAGTTTGAGAAGCGGCCACAAAATTATTGCTCATAGGTTCAAGTAAGACTGATTGATCTCTAGTTTCTTCCTTCTTTTTACCTTTAAGATCTCTAGGAGGAACCCTATACTCACCTACAAAGGTGGGATTAAAGTCAAGAGATCCCCAATCATCTTCTACGAGAACCTTCTCAGGATCAAAAGCCTTTTCATGTGTAGACTCAAGTCGAGAAGGGTCTTCTTCAGGAGCTTTAGGCTCATCCAAAGAATTTTGATTATCAGAGGGTAATGATTCATCCATAGGTATCTTGTTTAAAGAGTCATCACTAGAAGAGGAAGGTTTAGAAGAACTCCCTTTGGAAGTAGATGTTTGCAAACAAGCCTGAAGATTAGTATCACCTATCAAGGTATATGTCTTATTGTTATAAATAAATTTAACTTGTCTATGCAATGTAGAGGGGACAACTTGCATACTGTGAATCCAAGGTCTCCCTAATAACAAGTTGTATGTTAGATTTCCCAACATAACATGGATAGGAGTAGGCAAAGTAACAGGTCCCACTGTGATGGGTAAGGTGATAATACCTAATGAAGACTTAGCCACATTATCAAAGCCTCGAATGGGACGAAAGTCAGGCTCAATAAGGGATGTATCCACATTCATCTTATGCAATAGATTGATGCTACACACATTAAGGCCAGAGCCATTATCTACCAATGTTCGTCTTATAGCAGTGTCATTTATGATAACCACAATCATCAAGGGATCAAATTGTTGTTGAATTTCACTAGTAGGCAACTCATCTTGGGTGAACACAATTTGAGCTTTAGGATTCATCACAGAGTTAACTAAAGATGCTATATTACTAGATGTATTCAGTGGAGGAACATTCAAATCTTTCAAGGCATCTTGTAACATTCCATGATGAGCGGAAGAAGTTTGGATCAGATCCCAAAGGGATATCTTAGCAGGGGTAGCTTTAAGTTGTTCTATGAGATCATATTCCTTACCAACAACTTGTGAAATACGTGGAGCTTGCGGAAGAATTGGTTGGGAAGGAGGAAGCAAAGTGGGGATAATTGGAGGAGGATTAGGTTGCCTATTGTTTCTTGTGTTATAGGTATGAGCAACCGCATGATAACTCTCTCTAGTCAGTTGCTTAGCATACTCATAAGGGCTCTTAGAAGAATAACCTCCTTGCACAGTAATAATAGGTTTCTTAGGCGTGCAAAAAGAATCATTAGCATAACCACCTTGAACCACTAAGATAGGCTTATTTAAAGGTTGAGAATTTTGAGAAGGACAAGCACCTTGGACAGTGAAGAGAGGTTTGTTAGGTGTTTCATTCACATGTATCAAATTGATTGAGGATGGTTTAGAGGAATGAACAAAAGTGTTGGAAGAATTATTGATAGTCTTCTCTTGCACTAAAATCTTATCATGGATTAAATCAATTTTAGGAGAGAGACAAGGGGTAGGCACTGATGTTCTAGTAGGAGGAGTAATACTAGGAAAGGTCATATCATCCTTTATCATCAAATGATCTACATGGGGAATAAACTCTCTAGGAGAAGGATCAACATTACTCTCTAAAGTCTCACTTTTGAGAGGGAGATCTTTGAAAGAGATGTTAACCATCTTGCTTTGAACTAGGGTATCCTTATGAATAGAACCAAGTTGAGGAGAGGGAGATGCTTTATTTTTAGAGGGAGAATAATTGAGATTCAAGGAAGGTGAGAAATTATCAAGGGAGAGAGAATAATCTACACCTTCTTCTAATGGTTCATCCCAAATAGTGAAGTGGTTGAAAGGAATGTTTGAAGTATTGTCAATTTCGGGAGAGGAGATAACTTTGTTTATTAATTCCTCATCCTTAGGAGGAAGAGCATCAATAGATGTGTTAAACTCATCCTCTTTCCTCAAAATATGTTCAATATGATCTTTAGGGGAGAGAGAATTAAGGAAATTGCTTATTATTTCATCTTCTTTCTCTAAGGGATGCTTATGGGTAAGACAACCTTTAGGAGAAGGGTAAGCATTTATCATTAATTCATCATCTCTAGTGGGAATTTTGTTGGAAAAGGAAATGCCATCACTAGGAAATGTAGGGATAATGTCATCTTCTTGCACAAAAGTATCCTCATGAAGGGAGTGTTTTTTAGGAGGAACATGAACATATTTCTCCAAAGATTCATGCTTAGGAAGGAGATCTTTGAAAGAAGTGTTCATAACCTCTTGTTGAACTAACATGCCCCCATTGGAAGGACCAAATTTAGGAGAAAATAAGTCAATGTCCATCAATACCTTTTTACTTAAAGAGGCATCATGTAGGGAAGGTAAAGTAACATTAAGAAAGGTGTTTATGATATTATTCTCTTCCTCTAGGATAGCTAAATAGGAAGGGCACATTTTAGGAGAGTTGTCAAGATCACTCTTAAAGTCTTCATCCTTAGAGCATGGGAGAGTCTCAAAGGGATTGATAGCAACTCTTTTAGGCACTAAAATGTTGTTATAGATAGGAGGAGGTTCTTTAGAAGAAGGAAAAATTGAAACAAGGGAAGCTAACCCATTATCACATCTATGAAATGAATGCATCATGACAACAATTTTCCTCTTTCAAATGATAACACATGCAAAATAGAAGGAAATATTTAATTTTAACCAATGCAAGCACTTAGAATGTAGATTTAGAAAATGAGATTTATGATTCAAATGAGTTCCTAAGTCAGATTTAAAATTATTGATCCAAATTAAGCTATCCACAAGTTCAACTTTGAATTGAAAAATTAGGGTTTTAGCAAAAATTTCCTCTAATTTTTTTGAATCTTGCAAGAAATTGAGACTTGTAAATACAAATTTGAATTTGAAAACACTCAAATTTGAAAACATAAATCAGAATTAGAGAAGATTGGGATTCACGTCGGGTTCACCAAAATGTGTGGGAGAAAAAGTGACACTAAGCAAACGTGCCCTAATCTCACTTTCAACCACACACTTGTGGAATACGAAAGAGCCTAGAGGTATCACACAATTGGCTACTTCTTCTTGTGAAAGAGAGAGCCATGGGCTACCTATTAGGATTTCTATTCCTTTGTTGTAATTGAAAGATAAAATGTTGCAAGTTCAATCCCTAACCCCAAAGTGCAAGTATGAACTACTAACAAGATTGCAAAATTGAACTTAAATAATGGAAAGTTGTAAACACAAGGATAAGAAAAGAATGAAAATGTGTACCCAGAGTTAAAATCTGACTGAAAATGTTCGAGATGGGGCGCGGGCGCCACTGTCCTGATTCTGCCCCTGAAACTGCTCCGGAAACTACTGTTTTTGCACTTTGGAAAAAGCTGTCAAAAATGCTGAAAATGCTGTCTGTCAGGAGGACCAGGGCGCCCAGCGCCCCTGTCCCAGGGACCAAGGCACCCAGCGCCCCTGTCCTGGCAGGACCAGGGCGCCCCACGCCCCTGTCCTGGTCTTTTTCTTTGAGATTTGGTGTGTTGTTTGGTCTCCGTCTGCTTCTTCCGGATCTGTAACTTGCGGCGTCGTCTGAATTTCGAAACCTGCACTTATATCTGAAAAGGTGTTTGGGTGGCTATATAGGGTTTTGCCTTAGTCAAACCCCCGCTTCAGTGATTTCCACCTCCACGAATAGCCAAGTTGTATTGTAAAATGTATTGTGTGTGTAGACCTAGTGTGTGTGCAAGGTCCTTAAATGCAAGAAAGTAAACTAGAGCAACCTAGAAAGTAAACCCTAAATGCTTGTAAATGATAATGTAAATGCTCTAAATCAAGATGCAAAGTGATCTAAAGCATGAATAAAGGATATATTGAAGCTTATGCAAAGACATGAAAACAACATGAAATCATACCCAACCCTCAAGGGAGGAGTACAAGCCAATCTTCAGTCGGTAATCTCCTATTGCTCTTCAATGTCTTCCAAGCCCTAAGTGGATGAATGAAATTGATGAATGCTTGATAGATGGATGTTGAATGTTGTTGAAGTCTTCAAAGATCTGCTCTTTCGCTGCATATGAGGTTCCTGGAAACAAAAATCCGATCCCTTCAAATGAGGAAAGAGAGCTTTTATGTATGAAACCCTAGGTCGTAAATTCGTATTTTGGCCGACCTAGAGATTGAATATCCCGCCAATTTCTTGGGGTTAAGCTTTATTTTATGATTGGATCGTGCTCCCGAAATTTCAGGAAAAATGTCCGGGACCATGTGCACCGGGCGCCACGGTCCTGGCAACTTTTCATCGAATTTTCAGGGCCGTCGGATATGATGATTTTAGAGAGAATCCCGAAGTTATAGGTGATTTCGAGATGTTTTGACCCCCGAAACCAAGCCCCCAAGTTCGAAATAGGACCTAATTAGGGTTTTTGATTAAATGATGTATTGAAGGAATAAAATGCGAAGGGCGCGCTTTAGTGAAAGGGCCCAACTTTGTGATGTAGAGAAATGATAAAATAGAACCTTAGACCTAATTAATTTAATTAATTAAGTGCTAAAGGGGAAATGCAATGCAAAATACAAAATGCGCCAAGGCGGGTGCTAAACTAGGTGTGAAATTGTACCACCCTAGCAAGTGCGTACAATTTACGACGCTACAATGATAAAGTTGAATAGCGAAAACATAAGAGAATAACATCACATAACACCATAATGATCTCGGAGTTCACCCCTAGAGGGCTACATCTCCGGGTCTGCTCAATTGCAAGACCCCTCTAATAATTAATAAAGTTAAGAATACAAGAGGTTACACCATTTACAATCCTGCCATCAAGGCGAAACATAAACAATATACAAGCGACCGCATCGGTCAATAAATACATAAACGATCCTTGAAAAGGAAAGGATCCAGCTAAACATAATCAAAGCTAATAAAAAGGTCCATTGGAGCATCCACAAAATTGAGTTATCACCACCCAAGGTCTAACATGAAACCAAGTACTCACAAGGGTATAGACAATAGGATGACCCACAAACGTGCTCCTAACAGGACAAAACGACAACACACTAGCGAACGTAGGGACAAGTGTCATCACGCAACTTGGTATGGTTACCATGGCAGGTCTTCATAGGTTCCGACCCCATACACTGGTTACCCTGGCAACCTAATCTGAACCTCCGGCCCATCCAAGCCTCATGTGGACCCACACATCCTTTCATGAAGACAAGGATGATGGTTTGCCATTTCAGGCCTTCTCACAGCATGTCGAGTCTGTGTTAGCACTCGTCCCATGTGTGAGGCACAATTATCTTACTTAGAAATTAACATTCTAATCTACTATTAGGTTATCACTTATTAAACTCACTTTCGATGGGTTACCCAGCAGCCACTTTGGCATGGCCCCCAATCGAAAGCCACTTTCCCAGACGACACTAGACTATACTTAAACGAACTCAAAACCAAGACATACACATGGTCAGATGAACGGAGTTCAAAATGGAGAAATCCACCATTTGGTCAAACATGACTTCATACGAGGTGCACTGACAGACGGTACTCTAACTAGAGACCTGACCGACTAAGGTCAACCACAAATCATCATTCGACACCCACATAGAGGATATGACCAATTACGACACTACCACAAAACAATAGTCAAACTCGTAACCGAGGACTGGAACAGGTACCCAAAACAATCCATACGACAGGGTCCAATCAAATAAATCAAAACTTGCCATTACTTAAGCAAAAGTGAATACAGAAATTAAACTCGCATAGGCAATAACTGGAAAAGACAATATTTTCCCATATTAATTTAAACATAAAAGTTGATCCAATTCTTTGATTGATCTAAGTTTTCAAAAAGCATTGACAGAAAAATCACTGTTACCAGGTGAGTACAATACCACAATTTTCAATGGTCCATTCGCCTATGTCTCAAAATAGAGGAAGATTATAACTATACCATTAATTTTACAAATTGAGAGTACCATTAACTCGCCAACATTCCAAACGACACATTATTAAAAATTTCCCATGATAAAATATTTCATTTACTTCTCAATTACTCAAATGATATGTTCTTGAATAAAATATTATTTAAAAATAGTCAATTAATAAATATATTTATTTCAACAATTTCCAATTAAAATATTATTCTTCCTCAATAAGACAAATACCCAAATTAACTATTAATTAATGGATATATTTATTAATCCAAGATTAATAAAATATAACAAATTAATAATTAAAACCCAATATTAACAATCAAGTATTTAATTTAGAAAAATACTCATTAATAATAAAAAAATAGAATTTGAGTATTAATAAATGTATATTTTCCATCATACAATTGATTAATAACAAATTAATGATAATTTATTATCTAATGAATATTTAATCCTAAATGAAAACTTAATTAAAATATTAATCATCATTAACAACTTAATTAAAAATTAACATTAAATAATATTGAAATATTATATATATTTTTTTGATAATTAAAAAAAAATATTAAAAAAAATGTTTTTATTTCTTTTCATAAAAAAAACCATGCAAAAAGGGGAGGGTACCCACGTGGGCCCCCCCTTGGGAGCTCTCGCTGCCCATGGGAGCTCACGCTACCCATGGTAGCACTGCTACCAAAGGTAGCAGGCAGCTGCCATTGGCAGCACTGCTAACCTTTGGTAGCAGTCCGCTACCATGGTAGCAGCTGCCTCCCGCGTGGTGGGGGTTTGTGCCCAGCCACGTGGGATGTTATAAAATATATATATATATATAAATTTTGCTGTTAATAAAAAAAAAAGAAAACTTCACATAGCAAAATAATCCCACAGTCTCATAGAGACTTAAAATATTCATCTTTTTTTTTGTAAACACAATTTTGATTTGCAATAAAAATCAGTTTGGTATGAAATATGTTTTATTTCATATTATTGATGGGAATACCTCTTTTGAACCACCAAGGGTTTCAAATACCCAAAACAAATTGAGGAATATCAAAACCCCAAATAAATTTTTCAACAAAAATCCATATATAGACAAAAAGAACCATTTTTAGCACAATGATTCAACTATTTATGCAAAAACAAAAGCTGATAAGCATAGTTCTATAATTACAAATCCAAATTACATCTAAAATCAACTTGAAAGATTGATTTTTTTAACAACATTTTTCTTTCAACCACAGACCATTTCTTTGGTAACAAGGAAGACAAATAAGGTAATTCCTACCTCCATACGCATTCCTAGAAGAGATTTGAAGGAGAGCCCAACCTGCAAGCTCCAAAAACCTTCTTCCTCCCAAAACCCCCAAATTTCCTCCAAAATATTTTTCCAAAATTATATTTTTTTTCAAAAAAAAATTTCATCCCCAATATTTCCAAAAGTCTAGGTTATATGGGAAAGGTTGACTAAAAAATTTCATTTTTGGAATTAAAATTTTTATTTAAAATAATTCACAAAAATGATTCTTTTAAACTATATCAACAAATTAAACTTGCCTTTCAAATTTAAAATTGATTTTCTCAATAAATTCAATTTAACCTTTCTATTTGAAAAATGCCAAGAAGATAAAATTAATTCTATTTCAATTAAAATTAGATCTTTCTTTTCTTAAGCATAAACATAATACATTTAATATTTAAATTTAACCATTTAGTTGAACTTGCTCCCAATTTAAATCGAGCAATTCAAATTAACGATAAATCACATAAAGAAATCCTGTTTAATTTAGTCCATTAATCTTTAATGCACAAACACATATTTAATCAAATTAAATACTAAGGACTAATTAATCAATTTAACCATACACACCAAACATGCAAACCAAGAAGGTCAACCAGATAGACGACTCGCAAACCCAAACAAAAAGGGAATACCAACGACGACTGGCGATGCTTACTTGAGCATGACTATGGTCAACTAGGGTCTTACGACCACCTAATTCAACTCTAAGGATTAAAGAGGTACTCTCAAACCTGCAAATCCAGGTGAAGACCAACCTCGCACTCATGCGGCGTGGTACCTGAAATCTCCTGCAACCAAGAGTCATACATGCATACATATATAAACTTAATGAAAGCATTAGCCCGATTTTAATACCATGAACTAGGAACACTAAGCAACTTGCATACAACTAGTGTGAAAACCACATTAACAGATATGCACTAAATCAATACATCTGACTATAATCATTATATTATGATAAACTAACTAAGATAAAACTGAGATTAAAAAATGATTAGGGCAAGGGTACTACATGGTCATGTGGCTAGTGAAAAATTCAATATTCTACTTCAGTGTCGCTGTAATTGTCATACCCGGATAGGTTTCATTATACAAGTCAAGGCAAGAAAACAAAAGAAAAAAGTGTTATGTCAATCTCAAGGCAAAACAAAAAAAATATATTACTGAAATATCACACATACAAGTGTGACAAAATATATTGACTATGGGAACATGCAAGTAACTCCATCAGTGCTATGGACGCCTACTGGCAATGGAGAAATGTTTGAGAGATTATAGTGCATAACCTTGTCAGAGCCTGAAAAGCTTGCTCGCAACAAGGCTCTATCCAAGTTGCTTTTGAAGTTAGAATAACTCACGTGGCTAGCCACGTGCCGAAATATGATGGGAAGTTTGATTCAGATGAATTGATGGATTGGATCTTGGAGATGGAGAAGTATTTTGATTTTGAAAACACTGTAGAAGAGAGGAAGGTGAAATATGCATGTACCCAGTTGAAAGGTCATGCATCTCTTTGGTGGGAGCATTTGCAAGTTGATGAATAAAGAAGAGGTAAAGAGAAGATTAAGACATGGGATTGAATGGTAGCTAAGTTAATTGGGTCTTCTATCCAACACCAGGGGTTCAATCCAGGAGCCCAAGCCTCCATGCAATTTAGGCGGCTCAGGGAGGGGCACAGTTGCTACTACCGGATGGGAGTTAACTCGTCGTTATTGGAGCTATCTATCTCAATTATAGTTATAGTTCCTCCCACCCATTGGATGAAGCAACTGCTATGAATGGCTCTGGATAAACTGCTACGAATGGCAAGGATGGTCAGTTAGGTGGATCGACCTAGGGGAATTCGCCCGGTCCCTACCTATAGCAACAATAATATACCTCTGCATGCACCGAATGAACCTTCCCAATCTAGGGTCTGTTACATACAAAATCTTACCCCCGATTCATTCTATACATAACATGGTTGTTAGAAAGAATGAACAATCAACAGAGCAACTATGTTCCAGAAATTGCAGAATTTGAGATAGAAGTAATCTAATGTGAAGGAGTACACCAAAGCATTTTACAAGTTGAATATCAGATCTGGACATGCTGATGATGAAGTTGAACAAGTTGTAAGATATTTGAATGGATTGCAGATGTCTATACAATATAAACTCAGTTTGATCAAATTGGAGAGTCTTGAAGAGGCTTACTAGTATGCCCTAAAGGCAGAAGAGAAGTTGAACAAAAGACATGAGCAGAGGTGGAAGGTTTACCAGAGGAATATTTCAAGGAGGAAGTGGATATACCGGAGGAAGAGGAACCAGTACATATTAGAGCATGGACAAGAAAGTGAGAAAAGATGGTAATTCATACCAAAAGGATGATAGAAATTTCTACCAGAGGAGAGAACCAGATGGTTACTGAAATGAGAATTTTGGAAGACAAGACAAGAGGACATTCAGAGGAACTTGCATTAAGTATGGAGGAGAAGGACATCATGCATTCAAGTGTAAGAAGATAGAAACTATCTGAAGAGCAGTACTGGTGGAAGAAAACCCCAAGACATGAGCAAAGGCAGAGGTGGAAGGTTTACTGGAGGAAGATTTCAAGGAGGAAGATGATATACCTGAGGAAGAGGAACCAGTATAGATTAGAGCATGGACAAGGAAGTGAGAAAAGAAGGTAATTCATACCAGAAGGATGATAGAAATTTCTACCAGAGGAGAGAAGCAGATGGTTACAAAAATGAGAATTTTGAAAGACAAGACAAGAGGACACTTAGAGGAACCTGCTTTAAGTGTGGAGGAGAAGGACATAGTGCATTCTAGTGTAAGAAGATAGAAACTACCAGAAGAGCAATAGTGGTGGAAGAAAACCCCACCAGATCAGAAAATAAACCAAAAGATGGAGAACTGTTGGTGATGAGGAGAGATTTGTGTAATACTGGAGGAGATGAAGAACTCTTGCAGAGGAAGAATCTATTCAAGACCAAATTTGGTATCTAGTAAGTTTTATAAAGTTGTTAGTGACAATGGTAGTTCATATAATCTTGTTTTAGAAGAAATGGTGAATAAGTTGAAATTGGAGAGATTAAAACACCCTAAGCCTTATCAAATAGCATGGATTCAGGATGAACATAAGTTGTTAGTAAGTGAGCAATGTTTGGTGAAATTGAAAATTGAGAATTATCATGATGAAGTCTTGTGTGATATTATGCCTATTGATATTTGTCACCTTTTATTGGGTAGACCTTGGCAGTTTGATAGACAAGCAATACATGATGGGAGAAAGATTACATACACTATTGTGGCCAATGGGATGAAGCAAACCTTGTTACCCTTGGAGGAACCTTTGAAGAATGAAGTTTGTACAAATTCTAGAATTTGTTTGGTAGATGGAAGGAAATTCTTGGATGGATTGTGATATGAGAATGTGTGTTTTGTCTTAATTCCTAAGAATATCGTGAAACCAGAATCAGAAGGAGAACACCCAGAACAGATAAAAGATTTGTTGATAGAATATGAGGACATCATTTCAGATAGTGTATCTGATGGATTGTCACCTATGAGAAGTATTAGTCATTGCATGGACCTAGTTCCCAGAGCTAGTTTGCCTAACAAAGATGCACACCGGTTGACACCAACAGAGAATGAAGAACTGAATCGACAAGTGCAGGAGCTATTGAAGAAAGGTTTGATCAGGGAGAGTCTGAGCCCTTGTGCAGTACTAGTAGTATTAGCACCTAAGAAGAATGGATAATGGAGAATGTGTACCGATTCCAGAGCAATAAACAAGATCACAATGAAATATTGGTTTCCTTTGCCTAGGATGGATGACATAATGGACTGTTTGAGTGGACCAAAATAATTTACAAAGATAGATTTGAAGAGTGGATATCATTAGATCAGGATCAGAGAAGGTGATGAGTGGAAGACAACATTTAAGACAAATGAAGGACTGTATGAATGGTTGGTGATGCCTTTTGGATTGACTAATGCACCAAGTACTTTCATGAGGCTGATGAATGAGGTATTGAAGAAATTCTTGGGTAAGTTTGTTATTGTGTATTTGGATGACATTTTGATTTTCAATAAGACAAAAGAGGAGCATTTGTTGCAGTTAAGACAAGTTTTTCAGAGATTGGGAGAAGAGAAGTTGTTGATCAATATCAAGAAGTGTACTTTCATGAAGGATGAGTTAGTCTAATTGGGATTTGTGATATCTGAGGATGGTTTGAAGATGGATCCTAAGAAAGTGAAAGCA